>NW_027499848.1:0-103785 GCF_021521415.1 Bidens hawaiensis | reverse complement strand
TTTAACTAGACCCGATATGTTCTATGTTTAAGTTTCACGATCATTGGTCCATAAAAACGTAACTTTTAGGATTAAAGCACGTACCTCTAAGCGTTTCTAGGCTTCGGGTTAGCTTGTTGATGAACTATGATCTTGTATCTATCTTGTATAATGAAGATCTATCTATATTAGGCTTGATTTTGGTCTTGGATCTCTCTCCTCTAATTGCGGCCGTAAATGGTAAGAGAAGTGTGTGCTTTGGAGGTGTAAAATGGATAAGATGGATGGAAATGGAAAGATTTAGGGTTTAAGGGGTATTTATACTCCCTTAAGCCCATGGACCTAAGGCTCATCTTTCCTTTTAGTCCATGATTAACCCATCTAATTAGCCTACCTATTTTTCTATCACTATTATTTATTATTTACTAACTCTGGTAAATTCTCTTCCGTTAAAACAAAAAATATTGAAATATTATTATTGAAATTTTGGGATGTTACAGTCAGTTAAAAATGAAAATAAAAATAAAAAGCTTAGAAGAAAGAATAACCGGAAAAAATAATAAGGTTGCCGGAAATTAATTTATATAAGTTTACCTTGCATCGGAAAGAATAACCGGAAATAAGAGGCTTAGATCGGCAATTAGGGTTCCTGAATTGTGGCAGCAGACGAAATTAAACTAAAATATAGTATTTGAATTTACGGGTTAATGGGTTAAATGGATATCCAAGACCCGCGAGAAAATAAGCTTAAATGGGTTAATGGCTTAAATATATGTTAGTTGATGAGTTGACATGCTTAAGAAAGGTAATGGGTGACATGACAGTGAGGTGGCATCCTATGTGGACACCCTAGAATGGTTACATGTGAAAATTGCTCCTTGCTTTAATTGTATGTATAGATTGGATGCTTCTCTGTTACTAACCTTTTTTCAGTATACCTTTATTATATTTATATTTATATCATTCAATTGGTATTGGTAGTTACCATCAAATTAAGCATATCTACTTTTTAGTTATCATGCTTTTTCAATCAAATATAGTTTCAACTTGATGACACCTTTAGAAAACAAAAAACCGGTAATCAAATCGTCGTGTCTGTATTCTATAACCAACTTTAACTGTAATTTATAACCGCCACCCCCAACCTATAAATACATTGTCATATACGATGCCTTCACGAAACGTTACAAGACTCTGGACATTAAGCGGCACCCGCTGTCGGAAGGTGACAGAGCTTTCTAAACATCGACGGAAACATGGGAGGGTCTGGTTGGTCTGGTGGCCCTCTGGTCGAAGGCATGCTATGTGGAACCAGTTGGTTGTTTGGTGGCCCTTCGGCCGGCGACATTTTTTTCCTAATAGGGGCATAACTTTACGTATTTTTTCGTTTGATATCATTGAATCATGGTTAGTAGATAAATAAGGATGCAGAATGTGAAATTTGTAAGTTATAATGGCCGGAATAATCATGGTTGTTTCCGTCTTTCTTCCTTTCCGTTTATAAAGCCACGTCACAGTTGACGGTTCCGGCAGGCGTAAAGATTACTCCGTATGGCGGTTACTGTCAACCATCAGGTCGCTTCATCAACATGAAGGCACCGATAGATTCAATATACAAATACGTTTATTTCCATTTCCAATCTAAATGTTGTTCTCATGCATTGAACGACATTCCGGGATTCAACCGCTTCCCCTTTTTTATTTTTACTTCTTTAAGAAATAACCCTCATTGAATGAATAATAACAATCGGTGCTCCCATCAAAATCGGTATCGTTTTCCTTTTGATTTTGGATTTCTCATATGCGTGTATGCTTTTGTGCGTGCATTACCCCTTGAATTTTCCCAAATGTAAGGAATCAACTTTCGAAGATTATGTTAATTTAGGTTGATACTCGAATTATTTATTTGGTACATAACATCAATTCCTTTAAACGATGATATCTGACAAATTCATAGGGAATTGAAAAGCATTAAAACCTGGGTAGTTTCCCGTATAAAAACTTTGGGGAATTATATTTTAGTATTTTCAAAATTAGGCAAAAGGTTGAACAGTTGGTGTGCATGACAGAAAAAAGGTAATTTTATATTTGGGGTGTGAATCAAATAGTGTCAGATTAGAATGGATAAATAAAGAGGATAAAAATTTTACAATTCCATTAAGTAGACAAGTATGAATTAGTTTTACTCAACCCATTTTAACCCGTATTACTTTAGCACAACCAATTTGTGCCCTCGTTCATAAAAATTTTAGGAAAATACACCACTACAGTGAAAACTTATTTTGTGACCAAAACGGTTGTGTCATGGTGGTTCTGTTCTCTACTCACCCACCATGACACAACCGTCTTGGTCACAAAATAAGTTGTCACTGTAGTGGTGTATTTTCCTAAAATTTTTATGAACGAGGGCACAAATTGGTTGTGCTAAAATAATACGGGTTAAAATGGGTTGAGTAAAAACTAATTCATACTTGTCTACTTAATGGAATTGTAAAATTTTTATCCTCTTTATTTATCCATTCTAATCTGACACTATTTGATTTCACACCCCAAATATAAAATTACCTTTTTTCTGTCATGCACACCAACTGTTCGACCTTTTGCCTCAACCAAACTTCTTGATTTTTCACTCTTGTTCTTTCTATTTTCCTTTTAGGTGCTTAAGGGGGTATTTTTGAGTTGGAGTTCTACCCATTTTGCTTTGTTTTGGAGTTATACCTTCCTCCTCTTATGCCTTAGCGGTTGTTGTGGGGTGCTAGATGGGGGTGAGCAACCCGTAGTTGCTCCCCTCCTTCGAGTGTGAGGGGTTTGGTCTTTGTTTCTTGCTCTAACTCATCTCGAGTCGGGGTCTTTAGGGGTCCGGTGTCTTTTTGTGATTTGTTTTGTTTCTGTTCTCGTGTGTACATGGCTACCATAAAAAGAATTCGAAACGTAAATACAGGAGGGCTTGGTCCTAGCTCCACTTACGGTTTAAGGCCATGCCCCTTTAAGCATTTCCACGAGTGTAAGGATGGTAGACCTGGGTCCTCGGGGTTTTTTCCGCCTAATTGAGCACATGCAAAGTACCCATTTCAAAACGGATACTCGGAAGAACCTTTTAAAAGACGCTATCTCTAAGGATTTGGACCTTTTTTATAGATGTTGGGGAAGCCCTTCGGGAGGGGGATAAATGGTTATGTGGGAGGTGCATGACGTTGCATGCCCTTAGCAGGGGGTGCAAGCATGCTAATGGTGTCTATTCTTTTTCTGTGGATTCTGGAGATGCTGGAGAATTCATTGTTGGGATCCAGAAACCTAATCGTGTGTCTGTGGATAGGGACCCAAGTCCATCTGTAGGAGTGGTTGGGGATATATCCCTTTTGGAACGGGTTTTCTCCCTTCCCATTCAAACGGTTAAGAGCATCCCCCCAAGTTGTCGTTTGGCGTTTTGCTCAGACTTTTGGCATGCGCTTTACGCAAGGTAGTGGATTCACCAGGGCTCGATTGAGAATTGGGTCAAATTACTATTGTTGCCGCGTTGTACTTTAAGGGTGGTGAAACCTTCCACTAAGCAGGAACGCAGGTCAGGGAATCGAAAGTCTTTGCAATGTAGTAGTATTCAGCAAGCACTTGCGGTGTGGAAAGATGGATCTGGTTTTGCTGACTTGGTTCTTTCTCTCTTTGATAACGTGGGGGGGGAGCACTTTTTCTAAAAGAGAGGTCGGAGGGGAGGAGGGTTCTGAAAACAGCCTTAATATTAAACAATGTCTCAGGAAAGTCAGGGATGGTCATTTCACAGCTGCAGTCAAGGTATTATGCTCAAGTGGGGTTGCCCCTCTCGGAGATTCAACCATGAAAGCCCTCATTGATAAACACCCAGTGGTGCCGCCTCCGTCCTTGCCTTCTAGCTCTGTCGTCCTGCCTACTCTCTCTGTGGATGGCGACTGTGTGCTTAGATGTATCCGATCATTTCCTAAAGGGACCTCATGCGGGAGAGACGGGATGCGGGCGCAACACTTGTTGGACGCTCTTAGTGGTGAGGGATCAGTGACTTCCATGGGTCTGCTCTCAGCCATCACTGAAGTCGTCAACTTATGGCTAGAGGGGTCTGTGCCCCAAGGTGCTCGCTGAGTTTATTGCTTCGGCCCCCCTTACCCCTTTATTAAAGCCGGATAATGGAATTCGGCCCATTGCTGTGGGGGCTATCTGGCGTAGGTTGGTTTCTAAAGTGGCTATGAAGATGGTTGGGAAGGAAATGACTCAGTATTTAGGGAACTTTCAGTTTGGGGTGGGGACCCCTAATGGGGCAGAGGCGGTGCTTCATAGCGCGAACCGGTTTCTTAACTCCTTTCACGCGGACGGCTCTTTAGCTATGCTTACCGTGGATTTCTCCAACGCCTTCAATATGGTCGAACCGCACAGCCCTTCTCCGAGAGGTTCATCATCATTGCCCGTCTATCTATCTATGGGTCCAGTTCCTTTATGCCCAGCCGGCTAGGTTGTACGTTGATGATGACTGTATAGGGGCTACTACTGGGGTTCAGCAGGGAGACCCCCTTGGGCCCCTCCTCTTTGCCTTAGCATTACACCCTCTTGTTCTCCGGGTACAAAATGACTGTAACCTCCCATTTCATGCTTGGTACTTGGATGATGGGACTATTATTGGTGGTGCCAACGAAGTCGCTAAAGCCCTAGACATTATCAACTCGGAAGGGCCATCATTGGGGCTTGTAACTTAATATTAAGAAAACCGAGGTTTTTTGGCCAGCGTGTAATGGGGTGAAAGTCAAAGATGGGCTCTTCCCTAGTGGGATTGGTAGACCAGAGAGAGGGGTAAAGCTCCTTGGAGGGGCTGTTAGTCGAGATCCCTACTTTATTAAGGAGTTGGCGAGGCGGGAGAGCATCTCGTGCGGTTGATCTTATGAAACTCTTACCTTGCCTTAGGGATCCCCAGAGCGAACTCCTCCTGCTTAGGTCTTGCATGGGGGTTGCTAAGTTGCTTTTTGGGTTACGAACATGCCACCCTCATATGATGGATGATGCGGTATCCTGTTTTGATAAGGGGCTACGAGAAGCCATCGAAGACATAGTTGTATGTGGAGGCCCGTTCTTTGGTGATCTTTAGTGGCGACTTGCATCTTTACCGATGCGCTTAGGGGGTTTAGGCCTTCTTTCGGCTCTATGATGTTGGGGTTTACGCTTTTGTAGCGTCGAGGGCTCAGTCTTGGAAGCTACAGAATCACATCTTAAGGAATAGCGGAGTTGTCGACCTGGACCCAGACTTCGTGCAGGCCCTGGAACGCCTAAATGGCGCTCTCACCAGACTTTGACATTGGCGGTTTCTCTAATATGGACACCGCCCCACCAAAGCCTCAAAAAATTTTGGCAAATGCCCTTTTTGGAAAAATCGCTCAGAGCATGGGAGAAGTTTTTGGATTGTCCCCCCGACAGAAGGCGGTTTTTGAATGCTTACAAGGTCCTCATGCCCAAGATTTTCTGACCGTTATCCCGATTGATGGCTTGGGCCAAAGCATGTCTGCAGTCGAGTATAGGGCCATTCTTAAGTACCGTTTGATGGTCCCAATGTACCCAGAAGACGAAACATGTCCGATCTGCCGTAAGGCCTGCCTGGATAAATTCGGAGAGCATGCGGTTCATTGCAAGGAGATGCCTGGGTTCAAATACCGACATGATTGGGTGCGGGACGTTCTTTGGGACATCTTAAGGCGAGCTGGGATATCAGCTAAAAAGGAAGCCCCCGTAAACTTCCTTACAGACCCCACAGAAGGGAGATCCACTCTACGATCGGCAGATTTGCTCGTCTTTGGTTGGGCCGGGGGAAAACACGCTTGTGTTGACCTCACAGGGGTATCTCCCTTAGCTGGTTTGAGGGATAATGGGTTTGTAGCTGGGCAAGCAATGAAAAGGGCTGAAACGAAGAAGGTGGAGAAACATGCTAAAGCCTGCGAAGAGAACCAACATGTTTTTGTCCCGCTGGCTTTTGATACATTTGGCTCCTTGGCACCGGAAGCTATCCGTTTTCTAACTAGGGTCCAACAGGTTGTGCATAGCAATGTGTCGACTCCAAAGGGGCAGGGGTATGTCTTTAGCAGGTTAGGGTTTGCAATTCAGAAAGGGGGTGGCGGCGCAGCTTGTTGCCCGCCTACCTGCTATGTTGATGTAATATCTATGTTTCTACATATTGGAACCCAATTTTTGACACATCTAAAAAAAACAAGAAATTAAACATGTCCTATAACAATAAAAATTGAAGTATAACAGTTAACCGTCGCATCCTTCATGATTCCTTGAGAATTCTAATTCTTACGTGATGATAAGTATTATATGTAAACAATAAATTTAGACAGAATTACAAATTTTGTCCTTTAAAATAAGACGAATTACGGTTCGTGTCCTTTTCTAAGTTTCCTTGCAGGCGGTGTACTTTAAACTTTTTTTTCCTACAAGTTTTGTCCTTTACGCTAACTGGGTTAGAAAAAGTCAGTTAAGTATGACATGTGCCAGACATGTGATGGGCATAATTGTAATTTTAATAGGGGAATGTATTATATATATTTTCTTTTCTTTCTCTCTTCTTTCTCTCTAAGCCACCACCATCACCATAAATTCCGGCCACCATAAATTCCGGCCACCTCGTTGCAGATTCCATTCAACCCACCACCACCACATCCTCTCCATCTCACAAACCGCCACCACACTTTCCGTTCACAAACGCAAACGATCCCTATCACCCGAACCCGACCCATCCTTTTCTAAAACCCGTATCCGAAAATATTCTATTATATTTTATACATATACCTGTATTGAATGAATACGACAGTGAACCATCTGATTATAACTATGCACTTGATTATTATAACATTATTCTAATATAGCTAAAGTATTACAATTTTACATAAATATTAATACGACTTCTGTTATAAAAATAACAGTAACATGAGATCTACAAATAATTCAGATAATAATACTGAATTGCAAAATATTAAAGGAAGCACGGCCGTAGCAGAGGCTCGGGTAGACGGGTTTCGACGGGACCGAAATCCTAAATGGCTTGAACAAAACCCAGATCGAAACCGATTGTTCAACGAACCCCGACGGCCACAGTTAGAACTCGAACCAGATCTGGAGAAAGGCCGTGCGATGGGAGGATTTCGCTTCTGTAAATGGTAATTCTTGTATTTCATTCTTTTTTTTTTCCTTTCACATATTTATTTGATCAGATCAATTTAGTTGTGTTATATTATATTATATCATGCCTGAAGCTACACCAGCCATTGAAGTTAACCAACTGTTAAGTCGCTTGATTGGGTGCGACTGATCTTGGTCAGTGGGTGGGTTAGGTGAATTGGGTTTTCGGATACGGGTTTTGGAAAAGGATGGGTCGGGTTCGGGTGATAGGGATCGTTTGCGTTTGTGAACGGAAAGTGTGGTGGCGGTTTGTGAGATGGAGAGGAGGTGGTGGTGGTGGGTTGAATGGAATCTGCAACGAGGTGGCCGGAATTTATGGTGGCCGGAATTTATGGTGATGGTGGTGGCTTAGAGAGAAAGAAGAGAGAAAGAAAAGAAAATATATATAATACATTCCCCTATTACAATTATGCCCATCACATGTCTGGCACATGTCATACTTAACTGACTTTTTCTAACCCAGTTAGCGTAAAGGACAAAACTTGTAGGAAAAAAAAGTTTAAAGTACACCGCCTGCAAGGAAACTTAGAAAAGGACACGAACCGTAATTCGTCTTATTTTAAAGGACAAAATTTGTAATTCTGTCATAAATTTAAGTGATATATCCAAACACAAATAACTCAACCGTCGTTTCTCAATAACCGGAAGTACTTAATTTGTAATTTGTGATGAAGGATGATGGTAAGTTTTGATTATTTATTGTTTGCTATAAACAATATATATCCAGATATGTAATGCCTTGTTCTTGAGTTTTTTAATCAAGGAAAGAAAAGGAAAGGAGATGGAAGGATAAGAAAGATAAGAGAAGGGAAGAAAATTTTTTTTAATTAGGTGTGTTCTTGAGTTGAAAGGATATTAGAGGAAAGGAAATCATAACTATGTTAAAAAATTGTTATCCTTAGTAATCATCTCATTTTTGGAAGTATAACTTATTGGGAAAATACATTAATTTAATTCTTCCTAACTCCTCCTACTCCTTTCCTTTCCATCTTAAAAATACTCAAGAACACCCATTTTTTAACTATATTTAGTTTCCTTTTCCTTTTCCTCCTTTAAAAAAGCTCAAGAACAGGACGTAAAAGTGTAAAAAAAAAGGGCTTAGACTACATGTTCCAATTAGCTTAAGACGCATAATGCAATTTATTATATGATGATAGTGGTGTTATCTTAGATTAACATGTTATTATGGTTTCATAGGCGATACACGGAACAACCAATAAGTCCAACGCAAAACACAGTTAATTTTCTGTACTATTGCTTCTCTAAAGTTGTTGGGTGGTGACAAATATTGATTGATGTACTTTGTCCAGTACGTAACAATCATTTATTCATGGTCAAATGGAGACGTATTTTAAGATTTTTTATGATAAAGTTATAAAAATAGTGTATTGATGTCTGAATGGGGTTTGGCTTATTGGATTTCGTTGTGTGTTGCAGCTGTATGTCTGAATAGGGTTTGTAAGGGCATAAAAGTTAAACTAAAAAAGCGTAGAACATGTGGGCATGACATAATTAAGAAATTATTTGGTATCTTGGAAAATACTAATCTAACAACTAGATTCTAGATCCAAGTGTCTAGATTGATTCTTACGCTTTCTAGAAAAGTATCTCTGTTTACTTTAACTCACCCCTTCCTAACCAAACATAAATAAATGTTGCTACAATGCGCGGGTAACAATGCTAGTAATATTACAATTATAATCAACCTATCATATGAACTCTTTAATGGTATCCGACCCGATCTATTCTAGTTATTCAAGGTTTTAAAATGTTTTTTGTTTTATACAATCAATTTATTATTTTGTTTTTCAAAAATGCTCCATCTGCGTTATTGTAAGGTGTTGTTTGTTTTTTAACACAAAAACTGTCTACAATCTGATTTCATGTCTGCAATTGAAGATGCGATCTGAAGGTGGGCAATCTGAATATATAATGTTTTTTGTTTTATAAACTGAATATCGTCTGCATAAGCTGAAAATTAGTTGGGTATCATATATATCATAGTAGATAGAAATTATTTAACTTTTGTAATCTGCTAAAATAATTGATGGTGGTGTACGAACTATAGAAGTGAATGGTGGTGTACTAACTATAGAAGTGGGTGGTGGTAGACGATTGTGGTAGGCGGTGAACGGTGGTGGCGGTGATGGATGGTTTTGGTGGGTGGTAGTTGACGGTGATGGTGTTAGACAGTGGGTGGTGGTGGTGATGAACGATTGTGGTGGGTGGTGGACGGTGGTGATGGGTGGTGGTGACGGACGGTGGGTAGTGGTGGTGGATGGTGGTAGTGGCGACAGACAATGGGTAGTGGCGGTGGATGGTGGTGGTGGACAGTGGGTGGTGGTGGTGGTAACGGACGGTGGGTAGTGGTGGTGGATGGTGGTAGTGGCGACAGACAATGGGTAGTGGCGGTGGATGGTGGTGGTGGACAGTGGTCGGTGGTAGTTGACGGTGATGGTGTCCGACAGTAGGTGGTGGAGGTGATGAATGGTTGTGGTGGACGGTGGTGGTGGGTGGTGGCGGTGATGGACGGTGGTGGTGATGGGTGGTGGTGGTAGTGGTGGACAGTAGGTAGTGGTGGTGGATGGTGGTAGTGGCGGCGGACGGTGGGTAATGGCGGTGGTAGTGGCGGTGTACGGTGGGTGATGGTGGTGACGGACGATGGTAGGAGGAGTGGATGCAAGGGGAGAAGAGTAGAGTTTTTTTTGTGAATATGTTTTAAGCAATGTTTCCTTGCTTTTCTTTTAAGATGAAAGAAGATAACTTCAGATATGTTTTAAGAAAAAAAAACAAACAGTCTTCGAAGGTAATGCCTACGCGCCTGCAGACATTAGCTCCCTTAAAAATGTTTGAAGAAAAAACAAACACCCCCTAAATGTCATGAGTTCAGGGGTTATCTTAATAATCTAATCTAAAAGAATTTTAAATAATTAACTAAGCAAAAATAGTTTCGGTTATCACTTCAGTCTAACACACTGAAGGTCTCCGTTTCAAACCCGGGCGAAACCAAATTTATTATTTTTTTCAATAAAATAATCACAAGTAGTTTATTTAGTACTATATTTCATCGCTTTTCTCATTCAAGTTTTCTTAGAGAACACACACCAAGCTCAACATAACATTAACATCAAGATCTCAAAATCTAAACACGCGGGCCATGTTCTTTGAGCCAACACTTTTTATTGCTTAATTTGTTTTAAACCAAAAAAAGATCTATTTTTTATACATTACATTTATTAAATATAAGTACAACCGATATAAAAGCATTTTCTATACATGTTTCCAACTTCCAAATAGGTTAACAAACGTGTTCATAAATTAATATACAATAATAACTGAGTATACCACCAAATGAACCGTACAGGCGTACAATAATCTATGCATAACATACAAGTCACCAAGTCATCAGTGACTTGTACGTCATGAAATAAAAGTTGTACTACCATCCAGACTAACCAAATCGAACCCCAAGACAATATGCTTAATTAGCTTTTTAATTATGACTTCATATTGCTTCATATAGTTGACAACATTATTTGTCTTTTAACTATTATTAGTTAGAGCCAAACTCTTTGTTCCATTGCTCAAGCTCTTCCCACTTGCTTTTTACAATACTCGGTCGTATTATAGTCATCGCGCTCCGAAAATCACCATATTTTAATCGCCTCACCTAATAATACAACTTGAATGATATTATCATAACAACTTTAATAACTTATAACAAAAAAACCAGAGTTACCTGATCAGCCTTAACAGTGAGAATGTTGGAACCGAGTTCTCTTATTGGCATCATTGCCGCTTCCTCACATAACGCTTGCAGATCGCTCCCAGAATATCCTACAAGATCAAATCATTATTTGTCATTGTCAAAAAATGTTTTCTTAATATGCACTAATAATAACCGTCTTACCCTCGGTGTCTTTCACAAGTCTTTCCAGATCCCCGCCTGTGACAAAACTTGGTGTTAGAAATTTAGATAGATTTATCGGTAGTAAATAAAATTCCGTATTTACCCTTTCAAAACACTGAAATATCATATTTACACATTCAATAGTAAATGAAATAAGTTTTGTCCCTCTGGTTACCCATTTTATAAATTTAACTAGTTCAGTCCAAAAAATAAAAAATAAATAATAAATAATAACTAATAACTAATAACTAATAACAATAAATAATAAACAATAAACAATAAACAATAACAATAACAATAACAATAACAATAACAATAACAATAATAATTCAACAGGGGTTATTAGTGTTAAAGACAAAAGGGGTCAAAAAACGAGTAAATATGATAATCAAAATTAGAAGGATACATAAATTTAAGATATAAATGGAACATATTCTCACTTGGCAAAGAATACTGTTGGCCCTTTAGCTTGTTCTTCAGGAGATTTCTTCTAGCATTTGCATCTGGTAATGGGATGTATATTCTCTTCACCTGATTCATGAGTTTGAATTTGATTAAATAAAAAATCACATATTGCAAAACAGAAATTAACAAATAACTGTCCATGTGCACCAATACGCTCACCAATCTCCTAAGGACAGCATCATCTAATTCTTGCGGCTTATTTGTCGCACCTGTGTGAAAAAAAGAAAAAAAAGAATGCATTAATTAATAGAATCATTGTGCTGAGGTTTAAATTATGACAATTTATGAAGCTTACCAATGACAATTACTAGATCATCAGAGTTTGAGGTCACCCCATCAAACTGAACGAGAAACTCTGATTTCAATCTTCTGCTAGCATCATGTTCGTTAGACGTTCTTGCTGACATCACACTATCAATCTATAAACAAAAAACTTTAACAAATTAGATGCTGACCACAAACTTTTACATATACTCCAAAAGTAAATCATTATGTAAAGTTTTTGAGTTGTTATGTTGGAATGATAATTAATTATATTCTACACTTATTTTTCTATGCATTCTTCACATACGCGATTGTCGAAAATAACACGTCAAATCCAACTCTTCATAGCTTATCTTTTAGGTGATTTATTCAAGTACAAATTTTTTGGACGTTTGGAGATAATATGTTGCATGCTTATCAGCAATACATGTACATTGGCAATTTATGTTTGAAAATTACACTTTTTTTATTACTTTATATAAACATTCAGAGAATAAACTATGTATCATCATCATCGTACTCAGTAAATCCCACCAATAGCAAAGCTATGGTAGGGTCTGAGGAGGGTAATATATAGACAGCCTTACCTCTACCCCGTAGGAATAGAGAGGCTGCTTCCGGTGAAACCCCCCCGGCTCGACAGTAGTTTTGCATCAAGCCTTGGACATAAGGCACATAACACTCAACCATCGGGAGATCAGCCGATTGGTGCATGTACCCTTGTCTTCAGGCTACCAACGCCACCACATGATGCCTACCTTCTGCGACTTTTAACGTTATTTTCACGAGATTAGTAAAAGTGACGTCAAAATTAGTGCAATTTCACTTTATTAGCCCACCTGAGGGTACACACATATATACATCATATGCACGCACCACAAACATGGTGTAGAATAAAACTATGTATCATTAACACAAAGTAGCAGCTTACTTCATCCATGAATATCACTGAGGGTTGTCGGGAGATGGCAACTGCAAAAAGAGTCCGAACAAGTTTTTCACCTTCTCCCACCTATTCCAGTAACACATGATATACATATATATATATATATATATATATATATGTTAGCGGAGATGTTTTAAAATGGGAAAAACTAAAATAGAATGACGAAGAATAAAAAAGAAGATACCCATTTTGATGTCAAAGAGGAAGCCGAGATGCTGAAAAATGTTGCTTGTGATTCTGAAGCAACGGCTTTGGCAAGCAATGTCTTGCCAGTGCCAGGTGGACCAAAGAGAAGCAAACCTAAAAGGTATGTTTGGTTAGAGGTAAGAGACAAGATAATGAATATAAGTCGTTGCATTCCATCATCATCATCAAGTACCTTTAGCTGGTCTACGAAGGCCTGTAAATAGGTCTTTTCTTTTGGCGGGCAAGATTACCATTTCCAGCAAAGCCTGTTTGGCTTTGTCGAGACCAGCTGCAAGGGCGTTCTTTCTTTAGTAAGCAGAAAGAAATAATAAACAAGAAGCAGCAAAAAAAGAATAATAATAATAATAATATCTAACCAATATCTTCCCATTTAACAGACGGACTTCTGTCGACAATAACAGAATTGATCATCTCAACTAACTTTGGATCAAGAGCACCACGAGGACTTGAAACAATGGATTTGGATTTGTTTCTCTGAGATGATGATGATGATGATGATGATTTTCGATTGTTTAAAGTCAAGAGTCTTTCAGAAACTTGAGCCTGCCATTTTGAAATCTTTTGACGATAGGATTTGACCTTGGGAGTAATATATACAGGTGTGGCGATGGCTTCTCGTAATATCCGTTGGGCGTTTTGATAATGCAGCAGGGCATCATCAAGTAAGCCCCACTCTTCCGCCCTAACGCCTTTATCAATCTCTTCTTTAGCCAGATCGAAGTATCCTTTCAGCTTATACGCACCCCGTTCGTTCTGCACACCTTCTTCTTCTTCCATATTATTATTATTATTATTATTATTCAATGACCACCTAGGGTTTTGGTTTTGGTTTTGATTTTGATTTTCACTAGTAGTAGAAAAGTATGAATCGAACAACTTGTCGATTACTTCTCGGAAGAAATTATTCATTATTCCTTCCACATCTCATCTCATGGATGATGATATTATTATTTGCGATTTGGGGATTTTGGTTTAAAAACCGAATGAATGACGATGATGACTTTTCAAGAGTGCTGTTATATACACGAAAAGAATACTTTTTTAACTAGTTCGGTTTAAGAAACGGGTATATCAGATTCATGGCTTAATTAGGCTCGAGCTTGATTTTGATTTTAAACGAGCTTAAGATAGAGCCAATAAGTATAGCGACAATGAAAGAGTATGACACTAACAGAGCTTTCTAACCTGATAAGATCTAAGAAACACGACCGCAGGAGGGGGTCTTCTGCCATCAACTTTCGGCGTGAGAATTAGTGATTTGATACGAATAAGAGGTGATAAGAGAGTAAGTATGAAGAGAGAAGGTAGAGAAAAATGAGACAAGAGCGAATATGAATATTACCGTTGGTGAATTCCTCTATTTACAGGCAACTCGAAAGCACACGCTTCTTAAGGGAAAGAGTCAACTCTTTTTTTAGCATGTTCAGACAAGTAATACTATTTTAGCGTAACTTGTTATCAACTTTTGTCCTACCATGTTGAAATTTATGCTTTATGACAGATTTCAGCTTTATGTCAAATCAGATTTGACTTTTCTAATATTTTCAGTAGCAAGGAGCTTCCCTAGTCAGCCTAGAAGCTTTGGCAATGAAACTTCAAGTTTCCTTGTTCAGCTGCTTGTGTTTGCTGCTCCTTAACTTCTAAGCTTCACTATCTTATGAGTGAGTAATTGTGCCCACATCATCAGGCCCCTAGTTAGAAGTATTCGGATTGCAATGATGAATGCTTGTGACTTAACTCTTTTTTCTTCATGATGCCCCCCCCCCTAGGTGTTTAATGTTTTTGGGCTCAACGACTTGCCTCTTTATAGACCAATGCATATACCCATTTTGTTGTTTTGGGTTTGTAAAATAAAGAATAGGAGCTGGAAAATGTTTCTTTGTCTTGTGGTCTGGAAGCTAGAAGCTTGTGATCCGAAACTTCCGTATTTGAAACTTAGGAATGGAAGCTAGAAGCTTCTCGTACCGACCTTTCGATTATTATGTTTATTTTAATTCTGGCTGCTGCTCTTGTTGCAACAAACTATTTGACAGTTACAACAGGAGCTCATCATATCTCTAAAGTAACAAATGGCCCTAGAAACGATCTCAGTCTTTCACCTGCCCCTATATTTTTGGGATTTGAAATTCAAAAAATCCCTTTATGTAACCCGTTAGGACTGCCATTATGTAACTTCTCCGTCTTTTTCGCCATTAAACCTTTGGATCTTCTAGTGTTCTTCAACGGGTTTCCCCTTTTTTTCCACCTTAAAAAGGTACGATCCTCCTTCCTTCTAATCTGTTTTCAATTATGGGTTCTAAAGCGGACATGGCTATCCAATATTCCAAATTTTTCAAGGCAGTGCTTGATCGCTTTTGCTTGGAGTTCAGAATAAACGCCGAGTTTGAACTGGAATTGCCCAAACCTTCAACCCTAGTTTCTAGTTGTCCTCTCGGCAAGGTTGTCCTTTATACTCATTATTTTGACCACTCCAACCTTCGATGCTCTTTTTTGAAGTTCTTTCTTAACGTACTGGAGTATCATAGTGTCTGCCTTGGTCAACTCTAGTTGTCCTCTCGGCAAGGTTGTCCTTTATACTTGTTATTTTGACCACTCCAACCTTCGATGCTCTTTTTTGAAGTTCTTTCTTAACGTACTGGAGTATCATAGTGTCTGCCTTGGTCAACTGGCTCCCGTTGGCGCCGCTAGGATTCTACAAGTCGCTATAAACTACCCTACCCATGTATAGAAGGTTCTTTCAAGTCGCTATAAACTACCCTACCCATGTATAGAAGGTTCTTAACGTACTGGAGTATTGTTTGTCGTACACTCGGTTATTAACCTACCCTACCCATGTATAGAAGGTTCTTTCAAGTCGCTATAAACGAATATTTGTTCATGATGTATATACAAATATATATCTTTTTAGCATCAAATAATCTCTAAATACTGCAACTTCTATCGTATAATAAAGTTCAAATAACTACTTTTCATGTCAAAATATATTTTCAAGTATATCCAAGCCTCAAACGAAGAAACGAAGGTAAATGCAAAGAATAACCAAAATAAACCCAAGAAAACAGCAAAACACACATCATGCTTCATGGAACACGCCCCCACTTTCCTATGCAAGAAAAGACAAACATCTACAAGAAATGACAAAATACTGGACAGCTAGACACATGGTCGTGTTTTAGGGAACATGGGATCGTGGTCACATTTCAAAAAGACAAAATAAAATATAATAGATACCCAAAAACACGGGGTCGTGCCTCGGGAAGCACACCCCCTGTGGTGAGTCATCATGTACGATCTAACGGAGCATTTAATGCGACTGGAAACCTGGACATGGGGGCGTGCTTCACTATACACGGGGTCGTGCCTGATCACTCAGACAGCCTATAAGTAGAGGTGCATGTTGCATTCAAAGAGGTGTGCTTGGAGAGAGTTCTATGCGGGGTTCACTTATAAAAACACCCACTTAACACTCATATTAAAGATCTTGTGGAGAGCTTGAAGGCTTGGAGGTCATCATCATCGTCATCATCCATCATCATTAAAGAAGGAAGATTCATCCATATTTAGTTAGATTGTTTAAGTTTAATCATGTGTTTGTTATCTTTAACTCCTTTGATGTTCCAAACTATGCTCATCGTTAGCTAAAACTCCATTTACCATCTAATTTATATTAAGAAGCTTTGTTTTACTTGATGATTATATTAAATATGTGATTTAGTTCTAGTACAGTACATTGTTATTTTGCAATTATGCTTTGATGAAAATGTTTTGTCACTTTAACTCAACAAATCAAGATTGATGATTAACAATCATTCATGATTCACTCATGTTCTTGGAGACTAGAAATGGTAAAAAGAATATCTTGATAACTTATATAAGATAAAACATGGATCTTTATATTGTACTTAGAAATGATGAGATATAAGCTATGATCTATTTCTCTAGTTTTGATAATTCTGAAATAACATTGTTAACACGATTGCTTAGGTTATCATGCTAGTTAAAGAAATCATATGTTAAAGGAATGTGTAATTATAATTTACTTAAATCAACCAAGGGGAGGTTGTGTGACTAAACTATAACCACCCGAAGTTGTTAGAATTGGTATTTGAGAAATCGAAGTAAATCCTAATCTTTATACTTTACTAAAACTACTTGCTTACTTAAATTGACATTCTCGTGGTGGACATGAAGTTATGCGTGCTACTTTCTTTTATGTCATATGGTAAGTTCACTTAGAAAATGAGGGACTATTCTATCATACATTATTAAAGCAAGTTTATCATATATATACTTTATAATCATCAAGGAATATTCTCTTTACATACATTATCAAAACATACTTTACATTATTAAATTATAATTACACATTCCTTATTTTGGTCACACACCAGAATGATATTCTCTTTACATATATATAGTATTATTATTATTACTATTATTATTATTATTATTAGTATTATTAGTATTTTATATTACTGTTGAACTTTGATTTCCTTTGTATTGCTTTATACATGTGCACTTTAGAGCTGAGGGTCTCTCTGGAAGCCACCTCTTTATCCTTTGGATAGAGGTACGGTGTGCCTACATCCCACCCTCCCAGACCCTACTTATAGCTTTGCTGTTGGTGGGACTTCACTGGGTATGATTGACCGAATCATCAAGGAATAATGGAGTGTTCTTGATTGTAGATGGTAACCTTCATGTAATTGATTTACTCATTTAGAATTTCTCTTCTTATTCACCTATTATATATATATTATTCTAAAAAGGTTAAAAATCACCCCAAAAATGATTATCTCATTCGATTAAATTAAAATGAAGATTTATTATTAGAAATATTTGTGTCTACAGATCGATACTTGGTTCTTACCAATACTATTCTACATATACGATAGGTACACTTGCCTATTTTGTGTGTGGTTAGTCTTAGTAGTAATCACTTTTATAAATTTAAAACATGATCTTGTGCGAAAATTAAATTCTATCATATTCAAATTACACGACCATCGTACACGCACATCAAGTTTTTGGCACCATTGCCGGGGACACGGTAAATTTCTAAGAACAATCCAAGTTTTAGTTTAATCATTGTTTATAATTATATAAATTTTTAATTTTATTTATTTTCCTATTAACTATTAGATTTTTCTTATTTTAAGGCTAGCCTTTCCTTTAGTTTAAATTTAAATAGTTTAAAATTGATGTAATCCGATGTATATACTCTACATTCGGACATGGGCTTGTTTCTTCAAATTCTGAAAAGAATTTTTCACCGAAGAATACGCAACCGGGCAAAAGAAACCGCTGAAACAATCAAGGACGAATCAGTAGACGCCACGACATCGGAAGGAAATCAAGCAGAAGAAATGATGGCATCACCAAACGAAGAACCAAATACGAGTCAGTATGCCAAGCCAACCCTCGAAGGCTACGGCAATGGAGTGGCTCCACCCGAAATCACCGACAATTTCAAAATAAAATCAAGCACCATTCATATGGTAGAAAATTCAGTTGAATTTCATGGTCTACTCGACAAAGACCTTCTTTTGCATATATCTCGATTCTTACGAATCTGCTGAACTTTTAAAATTCAAAACTGTTCAGAAGATCAAATCAAACTCAAATTCTTTCATTTCTCTCTAAGGGGAAAAGCCTTGGAATGGATAAAATCACTTTCTTCTGGTTCCATCACCAACTGGGACCAGATGGTTGAACAATTTATCCTCAAATACTTTCCGCCTGATAAAACTGCAAAATATCGAGCCATCACCACCAGATTCCGGACCGATGATAATGAGTCGCTATACGCAGCATGGGAGAGATACAAAGTCTTCTGAGAAGATGCCCATATCATGGACTGAGCGTATGGTTACAAGTACAAACTTTCTTTGATGCGCAATACAGTCAAAACAAACAGTCCATCGACCAAGTCGCCGATGGAGACCCGGGATCTAAATCATCTAACGAAGCATTTGAAATAATGTAGAAGGCAGCAAAGAAGAGTTTCATTTATAATGTAACAACTCGGAATTTTCAAAATCTATATTTTTATTTAATACCCGACCCGTTTCGATGTTCGGATTATTTTATTAAATAAAAATATCGCGTTTATCGAGAAGATTAATTATTATTATATTATTATTTAATCTATTATATAATATATATTTATAACTTTCAATTTATGGCAATTTCAAAACCAAACTTAAACTATTACCTTATTTTGTTCACATCCTCAATCTTCAAGGACTAGAGTGCAAAATTTCATATTATAAACCAAATAATCCATTTACCCAAAATCCGAACCCGATACCGATATGGTATAAAATATACAATTATTATATAAATACTCCATACAATTTTGAGTGTTTTGAGATAGTCCTTAATAAATTATACGCGTTCATGGTTCATAATTAAAGTTTGAAGAGTTTTAAAGACAAAGGGATAAAATAGTGCATTTATACTAAGCTTGAGACAAATGAGAAAAAAATATATTACTAGAACTTCACATTTTGAAAAATCAAGTTTATAAATGTTGCACAACTATTTGAATTATTATTGCAATTAATACATTAATGGGCTGTTAGTTTAATTGATTTAATTTTTTTAGTTGAAAGTTCTACGTGGAAAAAAAAAAGAAAAACACAAGTCATGAGAATTAAATTAGTTTCAATGCTAAAAGTTAGTTACTTATTTATTGAAATACAATTTGTAACAGGGATCGGAATGTTGAAAATTCTTTTAAGTGTTGGACTTCATGATCATATTAAATGGACTTAAAGAAAGTAAACATGTTAGTCATGGGCTTGCAACAACACAAAAGGTTGACTATTGGATTTGGAAGTTAAAAACGCTTTCATAAGAAAGGAAAAAAGGCCCAGGGCTCTCATAACAACACATTTATTTAATATAAAAGGAAATTAGAAGTTAAGGAATCAAGAGTGTTGAAGAAACACGGATCCGATCCCCTGGTATGGGTCCTGGATCCAATGAGTCCACATGGTAAAATACGATAACTACAAACACAGTATGAGCACAACTTCCCGAAGTCCAATGACCGGATCTGCAAAATAGACACCGTGAGTCTCGTTACAGGAAGGACAAGAGGGGGAGGGGGTCTTCCTGTAAACACCCTCTGGCGTGATAATCAGTATCGTTCGTGAGGGAGAAAGTACTTAAGTATACAGACTAAGTGTAGTCAGAGTATAAGTGAGTCAGAGTGAATGTGAATGAATACCTCTTGCAGGTTGACAAGGTATTTATAGCCGAAGGATGCAGGAAGGTAATTGGGCCAGCCGTCCTCTTCTAGAAGATCTTCATAACTGCCTGGACGCGTGTCCCTTTATGATAGGTTGAGCTGTACGTTCCATGTGCATGGGTATAACAACCTGGACACGCGTCACCTTATGATAGGACGTACCACACCCAGGCCATGTGCACGGTTTTAACAACCTGGCCAGGTGTCCTTCACTTATTGGCTGGCGAGTCATGTATTCTTCAAGTAACGATCATGGACATTCTTCTAGAGGATAGTTAGTTGATGACATCTGTCCAGTTGGCATTGCATTCCGGTCATTTTGGCGGATAGATGTTCTATCTCGCGGATGACTTCTGAGGGTGCCTGGATGCTTCCGCGTGTGGTGCGAGGACGTTCTTCTTCTACCGTGTTATGCGGGTGATCCATATGTTCCGCAGGTGGTATATGGGAGGTTCCTTTATGACCCGCGGGTGATACTTAAGGGTATTTGGGTCCTTTTGATACCCTACCTCTATAAGTCCCCCCATTCCAGCGCGTGAAGTCTTTATGCGGGTGAAATTTTGGACTTAATGTATTTTGGGGGTTTTTAAATTTTGAAGCTTGGTAGAAAATATCTTCTGTTGGTGTAGATAATCATGAAAAAAGGACAAGTTGACCATTCGCAGGCGCGTGAACAGGTGATGGAATGTTTATGACGGCTGTCACTGTACCCGACTGTGCAACCTTTTCTCTTTTTCGAATTTCCCACGTGACGTGGCGGTTGTTGATTAGGCGATGACTTTCTCTCTCCACTGTTCATATCCCATCGCATTAATTGCGATAGGTATAAGTAGTGGAAGATATCTTCTATTTGAAGTTTTATCGTCTTTGATTTCTGATTATCTTCTTGCTTTCTCTCTGATAAAATACTGAACTTCTCGTACATCCTCTTGCTATTTCACCAAATCTTACTATAATGGCAACCATTCAAACTGAAGTTGATGAGATATAAGTTCTATGAGATCAATCAGAATATGAGAAACTGATTGAGACCTATGGCATTCCACCGGAGTGGGAACCGGAATTTCCCTCTCCCGGTTCTATAGCCAGTTTTCCTCCTCCTGGAAAAATGGCTGTATATTCCGATTACTTCGTTTGTGGGAACTTTCGTTTTCCCATGACGAAGTTTTTCATGAAGGTTTTGAGTGCACATTGGATTCATTTGTCCTAGTTGCATCCACGTGCAGTCATGCGGATTCGTCATTACGAATTTGTGTGTACGGCTCATGGAATGTTGCCTCACCTTGACCGATTTCTGGTCTTTTACCGACTTATCAACCGTGGCGGTTGGTTTACGTGCCAAGGATTTTTGGATAGGAGTCTTGGTTACGAGGTTGCGAAAGGTTCACCGGATTGGCGTAACAAAATTTTCTGGATATCTGAGGACGTAGTACTGGTTACTATGGTCCGTCGTTCGGTCACTGAAGTGCTTCCGGAAATTGTACAGCTCCTCATGAAGGTCGTGATTGGTTTCGCGTCCTCATGTCGGAACCGACGACAATGCGGGCGTTGCCTGAGGAGGCCCTTGTATGGGCAGGTATGAGCTGCCTATGGCCGTCTGAGTTTTTGGAGCCAGTTTTATCGGCTTCGATGAACATAAGTTATTCGCTTTTGATTTTTCCCGTGCCTTGAATTTTGTAAGTGATTTTTTATGTTTTTGCTTCCAGGACAAGGGTCCATGATCAACGCTCTCTTCGAGGACAAGGGTTGTACCTGGAAGAGCATCCGGGATGCAGGTGACAGACCCATCCTTGAAAAGACCAAGGACCGATTCCTATTTCCAACGAAGGTGCGACCTGAACCTCTGATTTCGGACGCCACCTTTCAAACAGGTGCGTATGTTCTAAACCCTCCTCCACTTAAAGCTCTTACCTCTTATGAGATGATCGCCATTCTATCATCAAGCGATGATGATGACGATACCTCTGAATTTTCCGCCTCTCAAGAGGAGGGGAACTCTGATTACGATACCTCTGAATTTTCCTCTGTCTCACATTTATTGGTAGAGTTGGAAAAGAAGAGGGGATTCTCGTCCTTCAGGCGAGTGATGTGGGTGCAAACACCACGGAGGCTGGAGAAGGATCTTGCAAAAAGAAAAGGAAAATTCATCGTCCCAAGAAGCCACATTACAGTCTTGCTGAACGTATGGATACATTAGAAGGTATGTATTTCACTTTCTGTACTTTACTGTTTTTGAAATGTTAGCTAAGTGTAGCTTTTTTGTGCAGATCCATCGATCTTTGGGGACGATGTGTCTGAGAAGTTACCATCTCCAACCCCCATAGTTGAGAAACAACCTTCTCCACCTCCGGAGAAGACGACGGAAGATAGACCGCCTGCTCCTCTAACTGAAACCACGAATGAGCCAGTCGTCCAGTCTGGGGCTGAAAGTCCGTTTGACTATCTTTTTCAGACTGGAACTGCTACTAGTTTTCAGGAGGATAACCCTGCTGTGAATGCAGAGGGTTTCAAACTGAGGAATCTCCACCACGTCCTCCTCCACAATTTGCTTCTACCTCCTCACCCTTGACTACAGGTGCAAGAGGAAATTTTCGATTCGGGCCTTCCTTCCAGGAGACTGGAGGGGGTTCCGTGCAAGGCGTCCCTCTTCGTCGTGAATCATCAGGTTCACGTTATTATGGGGATGCTAATCTGGTGAACAATTTTGACCTATTTGTCTCGCCGTGGGATATTATCAATGGGTCCCGGTTTTCTGATCCCGGGACCTGTATGAGTTTTGTTAAGCACTGCGTGCCACCTGCTGAAATGGTGCACCAACGTGACCGTTCCCGCCACGACCTTCACACGGACTTATCTTTTTACCTGGCTAATACTTTGGCCTGTAGCCAGGAAATCTGACGTGAATGGCGTACCATGGGTGGGAAGCTAGGTGAAGCTTCTCGGGCCGTTGAAGCTGCAAAGAAGGAGGCTGAGGACCACCGTTTGGCAGCTAATGCTGCCAAGTGGAAGCAGGTGGACGCAGAGAACGCTCTTAAGGGTGAACAAGACCGGAGTGCCACCGCTGCCCGTAAATGGAAAGAAGCATGTGAAAAGCAGAACTCCCTTCTTGAGGCTGCCCGGGCTAAGGCACAAAAGTAAAAAGATGATTTGGCACGGGCTCAAGAAGCAAACTCAGCTCTGGAGAATCAAGTGACCCTTCAAGGCACTCGAATCCAAGAACTTGAAGCGGAGCTGAGGCTGCAGAGGGAGCAAGTTGAGCTTAAAGATAAAAGCGTTGCTGAAATTCAAGCTTCTTATGACTCCCTTTTGCAAGCTCGCGAAGAGGCGGAAGCCCGTGCCATTGCAGCTGTTACACCCTGACCAAAGGCGGCGGAACATGCCTAGGTGCAACCGATTACCCAAATACACAAGACACTATTTTAAGTGACAATATTTAATCAACCCATTTTTATTTCAACAAATCAATAAACAACATATCTCGTCCACACAAAAAAGTTGAATACAAGTAGCAATTATGTTGTTCGTTTTACTAATATCCTAATAGTCTTGGTAACGTTTTCGTCAAGTCCTCGAGTCAACAAAAGTCAAACCTGTAACATTTCATAAAATAAAGTTTGTCAACACAAAGGTTGGTGAGCAATTCATAAGTTTGAGCATATAAGTATATTGTAATAAAAAGCCACAAAACTTGTATACAAAACAATAAATAATAGCAACAATTTAGATATGCAAAAGATAAATAGTTCAGACCCTTTCTAAATGGTAACAACCAAGTATACTCGGATCATAGTGTCCATGAGGCTACCCGCCTCATGCTAAAATAGTTATCGTTAATAAGAATACATTAACGACACCCTCCATAAGAGAATACCAAATGGATTCGGGATTTCGTGAAGTCGTTAATAAGAATACATTAACGTCACTGTGCTATAAGAGAATACCAAATAGTTCATGGATTTATGAATCAACCTTCCAAAAGCGGTAAACACATAAGCATATAATCATGTAAGCATATAACACCAAATTGAGCATTTATTTAAGTAAAGTATACAATCACGTTTGTGGTGTAAAGATTCAAGTAAATAAAACATTTAGTTTGATAAATATGAAATGTCACCCCAAAACGAAAGATGGAAAAAAGGATATGAAAGTACTCACCTCGATTGACGAATCGGAAAATAATAAATGATCGACAAATAGAAAGCTTGTAAACGAAACGAACGAATTCGACTTGAAAGCTAATTGAAAATGAATAAATAAAATATATTAATGAACTTGAACTTTAGTTGAGACTACATTTGAAACATTAAATAATAACGTCCGGTTGTAAATCGGGTTACCGGTTAGTTTGTTAACGATTAGGGACTCGTACTTAAATGATAATTAATATGAAAATAATATTATTTTATTGAGCTTTTAAATAACAAAACCAATATTAAATAGAAATGAGACAGGTTTAAATTAAGTGTTCGGTTTTATAAAAATGAATTGATAATAAAGTTTATAATAAAATTATTAATGATAATGATAGTAATGATAATAATAATTCTAAAAAGATGTTAGATATATATATATAGGTAAAAGATAAAGATGATAATAATAATAACAATAATTATTATTAATAATACTAATAGAGTATAGTATATATATATATATATATACAATAATTATTATTAATAATACAACTAATAATAGTTATAGGATAAAAGCCTTGGCATTAATTAAAGTGTTGTTGGTAAAAATAATAATTATAGTAAATAATATTGATAATAAATAATGATACTATTCACGATGTCGGTTCGAGTTCTAAACGAGTTCACAAAATAAATATAATAATATTATTGCTAATAATAAATCATAAGAAATATAATTTTAATAAATAATAATATGATCTTTAATAATAATATTAACAACTTTAATATTTATAAGAAAATGATAATAATAATCATTAGTAATGAATACATATAATAGTACACTTAAACATAATAATACTAATAATAATATTTATGTAGTGGTATTAATATTAGTAGTAACAATAAATTTGTTAAGTATAAGAATAATATCAAAACCGATCTAGAATGAGAGTCGAACCCGAGACATCTAGTTCAATAACTTATGTACAAACCGACCGAACCACAATAACAATTGTTAATTTAAACCCATAATAAAAATAACATATCTATTTCCCCAAATCAAAATTAACTCCATATCCATCCAACCCGAAGCAAAGACTATAACCGATACAAAACCCACTATTAACCATTTAAATTTGGAAACCAATTTATGAAAAACTCATAATACCAAAACCCCAAATCATATACTTTTTTCATGTTCACGAGTCGTGGCTCTATACCGAGAAGGAACCAAGCCGAACCCGCTGGAGACGAAGCAACAATAGGTCGGCGAAGCCAATTCCGGCCGTCGGAGACGCGCCGGAAAACGAACAGAGGGAGAGAGAGAGAGAAAGAGAGCCGCTGAGGGAGAGGGGAGCACGAGCCGGGTTTTTTTGTTGGTTGCCGGAAAAACGAGCAGGGAGAGAAGGAGGGCTCGGTTTGGGTGAGGCGGAGTTATCGAGCCGCCGGAGAAAGGGGAGGAGGTTGGAGTCGCCGGCCTCTTGTCGGAAAATTGAGTCTGCCGGAAAAACGGCTAAGGGAGGTGGGTGGTGACGGAGATCGAGAACGGGGGAGAGGGGAAACACGGCAAGAGACGAGAAAAACAAGGAGGAGGGAAGAAGGAGTGGTGGTGTCGGGTTATGGGGGGGAGGATGGCCGGAATCGGGGTCGCCAAAGCTCGCCGGTCGCCGGAAAACGGCGCCGGACATGCGAGAAAGAAAGAGAGGTCGACTGGTGATGTAAATGAATTAGGTTTAATTTTTTTTCTTTTTTTCTATATGCATAATATATTTTTAAAGCTGGCCCCTCAAGTTTCAATCGTTGTTTAACACGAGTTTAAAGGTTTCCAAAGTTTATAACGAGTTTACGAAAGTCTGTTTGAACCTCTTATATTTTTCTTAACAACAATATATTATGACAAACATTGGTTTATTTAAGATTGAGGTCTATAATAATATTATATAATAATTTGATAAAGTTCTAAAAATGTTGAGTCGTTTTAAAAGAAAATAAAAGTTTACAAAACTAATACAACTCAATGCCCGAATTTGACAAATGTCACAGTATCCCCAACTTTTTGAAAATTTCGTCCTGAAATTAAAATATACTTAAAGAAAAGGTAATTACTATTGAATGTCGCTCATGATAAAACAATTGCTTGAAAATTTTTAAGCAAAAGAATAATGTCATATCCTTGCATGACTTGAAAAACGTTAGTAATGAGAAACATAATAAATGCACTTATATATAGGATGTACCGGCGGCGTATCCACTATGTCTTTATCATGATTCGCATTTCCATCATTTTTCCGCTATCATTCTCGGGTCTGAGTTATCGCACACAAGTGTACTTAATATGGCTTTCATACGGGGATTTCGATAATTAAGTGTGCACCCATAATTATTTAGATCGTCGTATGGTCCACATGGTCCGTCCAATTGTATGTTTTAAAAAGACATATATATATATATATATATATATATATATATATATATTTTGAAATCTTAAACATTTGAAACATGCATAAATCTGTTGAATTTTAATAATGAGAACTCTAATAGAAGGAAATGAGAAATCCAATAAAGGAAACGAGAATCCAAAGAGTGAAAAAAATGAAAAATCCAATAGGTGTAAATGAGAAACCCAAAAGTGAGTACATGAGGTAGGGGTAAAGAACGTTACATTCATCAATAATGTCGTACAATGAGTTTCATATGTGTACAAACTTGAGGTTATAAGTAATTGAGAATACGATTTCGTGAAATCACGAGGATGTGGTGAGTTTCTTTGGGGTGACGCATACGTGCATCAATATAAGTAAAATAGCATTTAGTTAACAAACAAAACAATCGATGAAATGTGATAAAACGTGAATACGACCACTATTCTGAAACCATTTATATAATCGTCATTATAATAACTGTTTCTAATAGTGCCAAAAATTGTAGACAGCCACACATAGGTAGTTAATAGATTAGATAAAATGATATAGAATAACGTATAGAATCACGTTTACATAAATGCCCAAATGGAAATAACATAGTCATGAAAATATCATTTAAAAGATAAACGAGATTTTGGCGAAGTTAAGGTTTCGAAAGTATTACACAAATTGTTATTGAATAGTTTGCATTCGGTCAAAAAATTTAAAACACAAAAATGAAATCTCATGTGCATAAAGTTACCATCGAAATATCTCATCAATGGAAAAGAAAATCGCAATAACAGTGAGACTCGAATAAATGACGAAATATGTAAATCGCGTAGCGTATAATACGCTAAACCTGACAATGAGGTCTTAAGTAAAGCCGTTTTATTGTATCTAAGAAATGTACATAACAACAAAGCATCACGGTAACGCATTGCTAGGGGAAATATTTAAATCATTATTGAATGTAAATCTTGTAACCCAGATTGTTAAATGAGTTTGTATACATAAAGTTATTGTGATGACAAATATTTATAAAATTATGTTTGCGATAATAAGAAGTAATAGTTTGCGTAAATCGTTATTGAGCAAAAATTTGTGTAACAACATAAAGTATTTATAAACACGTCCCAAAAGATTTTGCAAAGCCATGGTCATTGAGTTTATGCAAGATGGTGAAAGTTAAAATTTGTTACTAAATAAATCCCGCATTCAACATTCAAAACGAAACCTCGAATTTATAAAGTCATTATGAGATTTATCACCTGAGGTGACAATATTTATAAATCTTGAAATCACTCATATAATCTTTTAATAATCTTTGAAAGCAAATCCTCACAATCAAATTTTTTTTATCATGACAATATTACATTTTACAAAGATAATTTATAAAATATGGACATAACATGTAAACCGTTAATCTTGAAAGAGTTTATAATCTATAAGTGATTGTTTGAACACATGCGGTTGTTATAAATACACTAGTTGTATGTAGGTATACATACACATATATATATATATATATATATATATATATATATATATAATAAAAGAATTTAAGGGTAAAGCGAAGCTTTCGTGTGTATGGAGAGGTTTTAGGCTTCGGATAGTGAATGGTTTAGAAATTTGGTGAAGAGTGAGTATGTTTCGGTTGGCTTTTGTAGTTGGGTTTTCTTGAGTTGGATTTATGAGGTTTGTTGAGTTTAGGTCGTTTGAGTGGTTTAGGCTTGGATGCTTGTGTGAGTAGTGGTTGGGCTAATAGGTGAGGTTTTGCTTATTTGAGCTCGGGTTAAATTGATAAGTTGGATAATTTGATCTTGACTAGTTTGGGTTGAGACTCGGTTTATACATGTATTTGGTAAGGAGTGTTTGGGTTTGCTATTTTGATATCGAACTCTATGGTTAGATGGGAATGGTGTGGCGATAAGGTTTGGTGAATTGACATAGCATGGGTCGAAATATTTGAGTCATAGTTGGGTAAGCTTTGGTTATTATATGTTCAAGGTATTTTGTGGGTGTGTTTGTCGGTGTCTTTGAAGTATTTGGATAGTGAGTTTGATAGGTGTTCGTGGCGTAAACGTGTTGGTATTTAAGGCTTTTTGTTGGGTTAATGTTGTACATCTTGGATTTTGCATGGGGCTTGAGTAGGTGAGGATATAACTTGATGTTTTAGGTCTCGTTCATATTGAGAAAAGATTTGAGTGCTCGGGAGACTTTTGAAATGGAAGGGTGGTTTGATTTAAGGTGGTAGTTTGAGACGGGACGCGGGTGTTTGGGAACTCGTGGTTGCGTTTAGGGAGATTTTTTTTACTAATAATATGTGTTAAATTGGAAATATCATAATTTATATATAATGTTTGAAGCATCCATGAAAATTTTGATAATTAAAATTACAAGTTAATTTATGTATAAGTATATATTATATAAATAGAATTTTTGAGATCCGAGTGTGTGAATCACACACCTCTTTTTTTTTATAAAGATTAAAATAATAAATTTTTTTTGTTTATGAGAAATTTAAAATACGTAATTTGAATGTTAAAATTTGTTATGAGGTCTCAGTATTAAATGATGAATATCGTTTTTTTTTTGGAAATACAAAGTTGCGTAAAATTATTTTTTTTACCAAATTCGTTATTTAATATCGTGTAATGAAGAATATCATGGTAAGTTAAAATGACCGGCATTGCAAATCGAGAAATCACAAGTAAACGATTTTTTTTTGTTTTTAAAGTAGAATTTCTATGAAATTTTGCATGAGGAATGCAAGAAAATTACAAGCTATAAGTTTGTGAATTTCTTGAAAAATCATGGCGAAACTACCATAAGAAATTTAAAACGAGAAAAATCGTAAGATGCAAATTTTATTGGTGAAAATTTATAATGAAGCAAAAATGCATAATGAAAGTTGATGTAAAATAGATTTTAGGTAATGAGAATTCTACCATGGATATTATGTAATATAATTTAAAACGTCGTGAAAAGTTTAAATAATTAATAATGTGAAAGGATCGTTCAAAATCAACGGAATAGTTATAAAAAATGAAATTTTATACAAATTTTTTTGTACA
The DNA here is from genome assembly GCF_021521415.1 of Bidens hawaiensis. NCBI lineage: Eukaryota > Viridiplantae > Streptophyta > Magnoliopsida > Asterales > Asteraceae > Bidens > Bidens hawaiensis. Next base: position 73,959 of record NW_027499848.1, on the reverse strand, counting down.
AGGACTTTAAAGAAAATTTAAAGTTTATATAATAGAAGATTTACTTGAAAATTCAAAGTAACATTTATCATGAAATCTTTTTAATATGATGAAATTTATATAATGAGAATTTTGTTTAGAAATAGTCTTAATGAAAATAGATGGCATATTAAAAATCATAGTGAATGGATCGAAAATGTATATAAATACATATATTTATCGAAGAGGTCTCAATTGATGAAATTTATAGAAATAAAATCGTTGTGAAAACAAAATGAGAAAATTGGCGTAAAATTTTACTACATAAAATCAAGATATAAAAGAATTATTCACAATATAAAATTACCTTTATAAATGAAGACTTGTGATAAGGATTTATAACAAAATAAAGGGAAAATGGTTTAAGTTATCGAAAAGTACAAATAAAGTTTTAAGATTTTAAGGCGGAAAAATCGTGCATGAACCACCATGACTTGACATTCCGACACTAAAAACCTTTTTACAAAAAAATAACATGTTGGAGTCTAACATGTGCATGTACCACCGCGTCTTTTTCATGTTTTCGACTCAAATAACGATAATGACAAAGGCAATAAATCGAGATACAACGGGATGTCAAAACACTAGTCCACGTACCACCGAGGCTTTTATGTTTTCAACACCAAACATTTGGAAGGCGACCGGAACGCTCGCATTCGACAACTTAAAGTGGTCATCTCATATGGGACAATCTTTAAGGAGATTTGAAACAACGGGATCCAAGTTAAGCTCGTGATCCATAAAGCACAATAAAAACTAATGTTTTTTGCGTTTTAAGGTAAGGATACCTTGGAGTACTATGAAAGTGTGTGTATGTGTATATTTATGATTTGATAAAATAAATAAGTATATAAATAAACAAGTGTATTGAACAATCAAGTAGGGTAAACACGTATAGACAAAACGTATAAGGACCCTAAAGTAAAGACTATACTAGGTCGTTACTTCTAACCACCTATCCTATAGTCTTGTGGCTCTGATACCAATCTGTCACACCCTGACCAAAGGCGGCGGAACATGCCTAGGTGCAACCGATTGCCCAAATACACAAGACACTATTTTAAGTGACAATATTTAATCAACCCATTTTTATTTCAACAAATCAATAAACAACACATCTCGTCCACACAAACAAGTTGAATACAAGTAGCAATTATGTTGTTCGTTTTACTACTATCCTAATAGTCTTGGTAACGTTTTCGTCAAGTCCTCGAGTCAACAAAAGTCAAACCTGTAACATTTCATAAAATAAAGTTTGTCAACACAAAGGTTGGTGAGCAATTCATAAGTTTGAGCATATAAGTATATAGAAATAAAAAGCCACAAAACTTGTATACAAAACAATAAATAATAGCAACAATTTAGATATGCAAAAGATAAATAGTTCGGACCCTTTCTAAATGGTAACAACCAAGTATACTCGGATCATAGTGTCCATGAGGCTACCCGCCTCATGCTAAAATAGTTATCGTTAATAAGAATATATTAACGACACCCTCCATAAGAGAATACCAAATGGATTCGGGATTTCGTGAAGTCGTTAGAAAGAATACATTAACGGCACCGTGCAATAAGAGAATACAAAATAGTTCACGGATTCATGAATCAACCTTCCAAAAGCGGTAAACACATAAGCATATAATCATGTAAGCATATAACACCAAATCGAGCATTTATTTAAGTAAAGTATACAATCACGTTTGTGGTTTAAAGATTCAAGTAAATAAAACATTTAGTTTGATAAATATGAAATGTCACCCCAAAACGAAAGATGGAAAAAGGGGTATGAAAGTACTCACCTCGATTGACGAATCAGGAAATAATAAATGATCGGCAAATAGAAAGCTTGTAAACGAAACGAATGAATCCGAATTGAAATTTAATTGAAAATGAATAAATAAAATATATTAATGAACTTAAACTTTAGTTGAAACTACATTTGAAACATTAAATAATAATGTTCGGTTGTAAATCGGGTTACCAGTTAGTTTGTTAACGATTAGGGACTCGTACTTAAATTATAATTAATATGAAAATAATATTATTTTATTGGGCTTTTAAATAACTAAACCAATATTAAATAGAAACGAGACGGGTTTAAATTAAGTGTTCGGTTTTATAAAAAATGAATTGATAATAAAGTTTATAATAAAATTATTAATGATAATGATAGTAATGATAATAATAATTCTAAAAATATATGTTAGATATATATATATATATATATATATATATATATATATATATATAGGTATAAGATAAAGATGATAATAATAATAACAATAATTATTATTAATAATACTAATAGAGTATAGTATATATATATATATATATATATAATAATTATTATTAATAATACAACTAATAATAGTTATAGGATAAAAGCCTTGGCATTAATTAAAGTGTTGTTGGTAAAAATAATAGTTATAGTAAATAACATTGATAATAAATAATGATACTATTCTCGATGTCGGTTCGAGTTCTAAACGAGTTCACAAAATAAATATAATAATATTATTGCTAATAATAAATCATAAGAAATATAATTTTAATAAATAATAATAATATGATCTTTAATAATAATATTAACAACTTTAATATTTATAAGAAAATGATAATAATAATAATCATTAGTAATGAATACATATAATAGTACATTTAAACATAATAATACTAATAATAATCTTTATGTAGTGGTATTAATATTAGTAGTAACAATAAGTTTGTTAAGTATAAGAATAATATCAAAACCGATCTAGAATGAGAGTCGAACCCGAGACATCTAGTTCAATAACTTATGTACAAACCGACTGAACCAAAATAACAATTGTTAATTTAAACCATAATAAAAATAACATATCCATTTCCCCAAATCAAAAATAACTCCATATCCATCCAACCCGAAGCAAAGACTATAACCAATACACAACCCACTATTAACCATTTAAATCTGGAAACCAATTTATGAAAAACTCATAATACCAAAACCCCAAATCATATACTTTTTTCATGTTCACGAGTCGTGGCTCTATACCAAGAAGGAACCAAGCCGAACCCGCTGGAGACGAAGCAACAATAAGTCGGCGAAGCCAATTCCGGCCGTCGGAGACGCGCCAAAAAACGAACAGAGAGAGAGAGAGAGATATAAAGAGAGCCGATGAGGGAGAGGGAGAGCACGAGCCGGGTTTTTTTGTTGGTTGCCGGAAAAACGAGCAGGGTGAGAAGGAGGGCTCGGTTTGGGTGAGGCGGAGTTACCGAGCCGCCGGAGAAAGGGGAGGAGGTCGGAGGTCGGCGTCGTCGGCCACTTGTCGGAAAATTGAGGCTGCCGGAAAAACGGCTAAGGGAGGTGGGTGGCGACCGAGATCGAGAACGGGGGAGAGGGGAAACACGGCCAGTGAAGAGAAAAACGAGGAGGAGGGAAGAAGGAGTGGTGGTGTCGGGTTATGGGGGAGAGGATGGCCGGAATCGGGGTCGCCAAAGCTCGCCGGTCGCCGGAAAACGGTGCCGGACATGCTAGAAAGAAAGAGAGGTCGGCTGGTGATGTAAATGAATTAGGTTTATTTTTTTTCTTTTTTTTATATGCATAACATATTTTTAAAGCTGGCCCCTCAAGTTTCAATCGTTGTTTAACACGAGTTTAAATTTACGAAAGTCTGTTTGAACCTCTTATGTTTTTCTTAACAACAATATATTATGACAAACATCGGTTTATTTAAGATTGAGGTCTATAATAATATTATATAATAATTTGATAAAGTTTTAAAAATGTTGAGTCGGTTTAAAAGAAAATAAAAGTTTACAAAACTAATACAACTCAATGCCCAAATTTGACAAATGTCACAGCAGCCGAAAGTGAAAAGCAGTAAATAGCTGAGGAGTCTCAAGAGCTCCGAGATAGAGCCGAGCGTGCAGAGCGATACCGTCAGTGGTTCCTCAATTGGGGTCTTGATTCTATAAGTTTTTCTCTCATTTGTTGTTTACCATAAACTTCACGCTTTGACACTAAATAACTTATGTTTTTAATTTGTCAGGTCATCTGCCATATCAAGGGGAGTCCTGAGATGGTTGATAGTTTTGCTAATTTGATGATTGTCTCATCTCAGTTTGGACGTGTGAAAGGTTTCAATGAAGGGATGACCTATGCTCAAAGTAATCGTTCTTTCGAAAATCACCCGCTTCATGGCCTTGACGTTAAACAGGAGCGAGATATGCGGATCAAGGAACATGATGACCTGATCTTTCCGTTGCAGAATATGCTTCTGGAGTTTGCTTTAGCCAGTGATGGCGTGCAGCTGTTGAAGGATTACTTGGGTGATGAGCCTGAGGACGACTCGTCCGAGGATACTTCGTCAAAGCCTCCGGAAGACACGACAACTTCAAACCCATAGGCTAGGTTTAGATATTTAATATTTTTGTAACTGTTCTTCCATTTTTTTGTAACTATCTTTTGATTATTTAATGGAAAGAAATTTTTTATCTTTTGTGAATATTCCACTGTTTGAGGAAAATATCCTTAGAAGATATTTTTGAAATTTGAAATTTCTACAAGTTGGATAATTTTGATGACGTGGCGGAGAGAGGAACTTTAAGGGACAACTGACAAGACGTGTATGACGCCTTTGACAGTTTGTTCGTACTTTCTTGAATCTCCCGCCTGACGTGTCAACCATCTGACGGTCCGCGGTTTCTCTCTCCTCTGGCACCCCGTTAGTCGCATTAATTGCGATGAGTATAAATAGAACACTTGTGATTTCCATTTTACCCTTATCTCTTTCGAATTCTTCTTCTCTCAAACATTCAGAATTCTAACCTTTTGAGATTAATTTCCTTGTTATAGCTGATTAATCATATTTAATCTGATGGATGGGGATAATAAAGGTGCTCCTTCCATTAATGAGGTTGTTGTGAACCTCAAGGATAAGGATTATGAAGATGTTGTTAATGTGTGGGGTCTGGCAACGGAATGGGAGCCAGAACGTCTGGCAAGTGGTTCTGTTGCCACCAGTCTGCCTTCGAAGAAGATGGCTGTGTACGTGGACCACTTTACGACGTGGAACTTCTGGATTCCCATGACAAGGTTTGTCCACTCAATCTTGACGACTTATGGGATACACATCTCACAAATCCATCCCTTCGGGATGTTGAGAATTCGAAACTTCGAACTCTGTTGTCAAGCTCAGGACTTCGAGCCATCTGTTGGCATGTTTGCCATTTTCTACAAGATGACCTTCCGCGATGGGTGGTATAGTTTTGCTTCCATCGGGAAGAAATATGTAGGTACGGAGTGGATCCGTAGCCTTCATGGTTAGAAGCCGAAGTTTTTCTGGATCATGGAGGATGTCATTACTTTTGCAATGACTAAACGCAAGGCGCAGGACGCCATGCTAGTGGTTTCGGCCGCTGCTCATGAGGGTCTTCCATGGTTTATTACATTAACCTCTACGTGGACTCCCATGTGCCCTATCCATGAGGGGGCGATGGTGAGTGCTAAGATGAGCCGCCTATGGCCATTCCCTGACTTGGAGCCTTATTATGAGAGGACCAACAAGAGTAGGCTTGGTGTTACTTCTACTCTTTTTTTAATAAATATCTGATTTCTGACTTGTATTATTGTTTGTACAGGTGAGGGTTCCGCCTTCGACACCTTGTTGGATCATGAAGGGGGTATGATGGTTCGTCGCCAAATCGATCCGAGGGATGTGCCCTTTTTGGAACGCACTAGTGTCAACTTTCTATTTCCCATCGCGTTTTCGTTCGGAGCCTGTGGTTTCCGAAGCGATGTACGCCAAAGGTGAGGATTATGTTCAAAAATCCATTCAGAAAGGTGAGGGCATTTTACAACCTCGACCCGTGACTGCCATTGCTCCCAGCGGGGTGATTGTACTCTTTTCATCTAGTGAAGAGGCATCATTCTGCGAAGGAAGCTTTTCAACTAACACCGTGCATTCGACTGCAAGTTTGACCCGGAAACTTAGCAAGAATCCATCTGCTACGGGGTGATGATGATGCGGACGCTACCGCTGAGGGTAGACGTCCGACATTTGATAACGCCACCTCGGAAGGTGAGCATCATGCTGTTGATGCGGGTGCTTCCAAGACGGCTGGTAAACGCAATGTTAATCCTGTCAAGGCTGCTCCATCGAAGAAGTCCAAGAAGCCAAAACCTGCTGCCTTGGAGGCATGTTTGAACCAACTTGACTCGGAAGACATTTCATTGGGTAAGTTTAATACTCCACATTTTTTAACGGCTATAGGTCAAATATGTCTCTGACCAACTATTTAATGTTTGTCAATGGCCCTGAATGATCTTTCTGAAGATGTTTCAGGTTTAAAGAGTTCTACTCCTCTTCCGCCACCGCCATCTCCGCCCCCAACACTGCCAAAGAACCAATCATTGTGGCGGATGATTCTCCTTTGAAGAATAAGGAGGTCGACGATACTGATCATGTCAATATGTCACCTTCCTTTAATGTTCATCATTTTAGAGATCAAGGAGGTGTGAGCATGTTTGCTCATGGGCCTCAAACCTCTTCGTCCCCTCAAGAGGAAGATCCTACCCCGCATCGTCCACATTGGTCTTTACGCCGAGACTCAACGTTTCGCGATGTGGACGTATGTTTTGAGTATCTGCGGGAAAGTCTTCCTCCTGCTGAAAAGGAGCGACGTCGTCGAAGTATTCGCCAAGAGTTGTTAAACTCCAACTCTTATCATTTGGCGAATACTATTTCCACCAGTTAGGAGATAACCCGGGACTGGTTGGCGATGAATGAGGAGTGAGACGAACTGGTGGACTCAACGTCCGATGCTAAGGTAGAAGCCCTTAAGGCTATAAATGTGGCCAGAGAAAGCCGTCAAGCACTGGAAGCAGAGAGAACTGCCCGTGCTGATGCTGAGGATGCCAAGGCTGTTCTCCAAAAACAATTGGATGAACAAGCCGAATTAATGAAGACTCTCCAGGCTGAATCAGCAGCAAAAGACAAGCACTTGGCTGATCTTGCTACTAAGGGCCGGGATCAAGCCTTAGAATGTGCCAGCCATAAGATTGAACTTGTCCGGGCTAAGGTGGACAAGAAATGGCTGTTAGCAGAAGTAATTCCCAAGGTTATGTATCTTGTTTTGTTATAAATAGTCTAAGTATTTGAAATTACTTATGTTTAATTATTCCGACAGGTCATCGCCGATGTCCGGGCGAGTGATGAGCTTGGGAACTGTGTTGCTATCCTCCTGAAAGCATCTAAGCAAGCTGGCCGTCAACTAGGCTTCCAGGAAGGCTATAAATTTGCTTCCGAATCCAAGCTACCAGAAGAATATGTCTTGGCTGGTTAAGATACTGCGGCCATCATTGTCCAGAAAACAAAGATTTTGATTCTTTGAAGTTTTCTTTGGCGGAGCAGATATCCGAGCTTGCAGATAAGGAGGATAGCATTGAGCAATTAAAAGATCTTCTTGACCTTGGCGAGGAGGATGAAGAAGACTCAGATGATGCGGAAGGCGATAACGCGGAGCATAGAGATGCAGCGTTGTAAATATATTTTTTCCTTCTTTGTAATTTGAATTCCTTTGTAATCCCTTTTGATCAGTAATAAGAAGTCTTTGTTGTCTGGTATACTTTATTTATTCTTTATAATATAAGTGTTTATAGGATCTTCTTTGTATGTCAATAAAGGATTACCCAATAATACAAGTTGTAAGTGACTGAAATAAAATTTCCATAGATGAGTCATAAGCCGAATTACAAAATATGAAATTACATAACTTTGCTAGTCTATTTAGGCACGCAAGCCAAAAAGAAAAACATACTATATGTAACATTTCTTCAATTGGGCCCCATTCCAAGTTCTAGAGATCTCAGTCTCGTCCATCTTTTCCAACTTGTAAGCACCTTTAGATAACACTTTTTTAATTCTATAAGGTCCTTCCCAAGTCGGGACCAACTTGCCTGGATGCTTTATTGTTGCGGAAGACAAAATCTCCGGCATCGAACTCGCATTTATGGACCCGCGAGTTATAATATTTTTGCAACTGGCGTTTGTAATTGTGCTCGCGGATCGATGCCAGTTATCTCCTCTCCTCGAGGAGGTCCAAATTCATCCGGAGTTCATGATCATTATCCTCGATCAATAGAACTCTTCCGGATGGAATCCCAATCTCAGCCGGAATCATAGCCTCTGTTCCATAGGTTAAGCTAAAGGAGGTTTTAGAATTACTGGAATTCTTTGGGTGCGGAAGGCCCAGAGTACATGGGGCAATTCGTCAACCCAACCCGTCCGTTTAGTCCATAACCTTGCTTTGATTCCTTCCTTGATGGTTCGATTGGTTCTCTCAACCTGACCATTTGCTTGCGGATGGGCTACAGATGTGAAGACTTGAGAAATGTGTAGCTCTTTCAACCATTCTTGTAGCCCATTGTCCGCGAACTGAGTTCCGTTATCACTAACGAGTTCCAGCGGAAGACCAAACCGGCAGATTATGAATTCCCACAGAAATTTCTTAACACTTGCTGCTGTTATGGAAGCAACCTGTTTGGCTTCCACCCACTTCGTGAAGTAGTAGATGGATACTATTAAGAATTTAACACGTCCCGGGGCTTCAGGGAAAGGTCCCATTATATCGATTGCCCATTTCTGGAACAGCCAAGCAGAAGTGACTAGAACAAGCTCGTTCTTTGGTCGAAGCTTGTTGGGAGCATGGCGCTGGCAAGAGTCACACTTTCTGATTTCATGCACAACGTCCAGATGCATTCCCGGCCAATAATATCCGGCTCATCAATTTTGCAACAACCATGCGCGGGCCAGCGTGAAGACCACAGATGACTTCATGAACTTCTTTGATTAAATAGTTCGCGTCCTCGGCGTCCACACATCGAAGTAATGGTCCGAGGAAGGAACGTTGGTAAAAAACACCATCATGTATCTGATAGTTCAAGGCTTTGTGTTTTATCTTCCAGGCCACGGCTTTTCCTTCTAGGAGGGCTCCTGATGACAAGTATGCTATGATAGGCATCATCAGAACTTGATGTTGCGGAACAGACGGTCGGTCCGGTATTTCAATGCGGATGTCTTTAGCAAAGTGTTCAAAATTCGTTGAAGCAAGCTTGCTAAGAGCATCTGCTGATTTGTTCTCGCTTCTTTTTATATGGATCACTTTGCATGAGGAAAATTGAAGCATCAAATCTTTCGCCTGTGATACATAGGAAGCCATTATGTCATTCTTTGCTTCATATGTGCCATTGATCTGTCCCGCAATTAACATGGAATCCATGAGGGCTTCCAAATGTTTCACCCCAAGATTTTTGGCTATCCGTAAGCCAGCCAAGAAAGCCTCATACTCTGCCTCGTTGTTTGTACTCTTGAAGTCTAACTTTATGGCGTATGTAAACTCGTGGCCTTCAGGATTGACTAGCCTGAGGCCTGCACCAGATCCCTCACTGCTTGAAGCCCCATCCGTGAACAACGACCAAATTTGTCCTTGCTCAGGAGGTGCTTGGGGTTGTTGCTCAATCAAACATTCTTTCTCTTTGTGTTGCGGGACTTCAGTGACGAAGTCCGCCAACACCTGTCCCTTAATTGCTGGCCTAGCTTGGTATTCTATCGCATGTTCACCTAGCTCGATGGCCCACTTTGCCAATCGCCCAGACAATTCTGGCTTACTGAGAACGTTCTTGAGTTTGTATCTAGTCAAAACGTTGATGGGATGTCCCGGAAGTACCTGCGGAGGCATCGTGCAGCATAGACCAGTGCTAAGATAAGTTTTTCCAGCATGGAATATCTTGTCTCCGGGTCTGACAGTGTTCTGCTAATGTAGTAAATTGGTGTTTGAACGTTCTTTCTATCCGTCAGGAAGACAGCCCCGATAGCAATGTCTGATGCTGATAAGTACATCGTTAAAGGTTCCCCCGCATAAGGTGCTATTAACTTGGGCAGTTCCATCAAACATTTTTAACCTCCAAGAAAGCTTGTTCCGCTTCTACGGTCCATCTGAATTGTGCTTTCTTGAGGCGGTTTCTTAGTGTTGAGACAAAAGGATAGGATTTGGCTGCATGATTTGCCAAAAATTGATTCAAAGCGACCAATCGGCCATTGAGTGTCTGAACTTCCTTGAGGGAGGAAGGAGAGGGCATGTGGGCTACAGCTTGGACTTTATCTGGATTAGCCTTGAAGCCTGCACCCATGACAATCACTCCAAGGAATTTTCCTTCCTCCATTCCAAATGAAAACTTAGCTATATTTAGCTTCATGTTGATACTCTTCAAGGTATCGAATGTTTCTTCGATATCCCTCAACATTTGGTCTTCCTCAACACTTTTGATCACAAGGTCGACCATATAAACCTCTAAATATCGACCAATTTGACTTTTAAACGCTATATCCATCAATCGTTGATATGTGGCTCCCGCATTCTTTAATCCGAAAGGCATCACTTTTGTAACAAAAGGTGACTTGATCGGTCCAAAAGGCTATTTTATCTTCATCACCCGCGGCCATGCGGATTTGATGATAGCCTTTGTAAGCATCTAGAAAACACTTGAAGTTGAACGGTGTCACAACATCAACCTTGAGATCTATTTCAGGTAATGGATAACAGTCCTTGGGACATGCCTTGTTTAGATCCTTGAAATCTATACACATCCGCCACGTCCCGTTGCTTTTGGGAACAATAACTGGACTGGCGACCCAGGTCTGATATTGAATTGGACGAATAATCCCAGCCTGTAAGAGGTCCTGAACTTGCTTATTCATTGCTTCTGTTTGTTCCGGGCCCATTTTACGTTGTTTTTGAACGATTGGTGTAAACATCGGGTTTACCCTCAGCTTGTGCTCCGCAATATTCCGCGGGACACCAGTCATGTCCGCAGGTTGCCATGCGAAGACATCAACATTCTTTGATAGCAACTGTTTCAAAAAAGTCCTTACTATCTCAGAGATCTCAGGTCCAATTGTCACAGTTTGATCAGGGAACTTCTTGTTCAAACCCCATTTTTCTGGTTCAGTCCTTAGAGATTGTTTTGGGATCTTGCTGGGTTTTGAGCTTTCTGTTGCAAAGCAATATCGATTGACGTGAATTATTGCTACACCGGTGCGGGTTGGAACCCCTACCGCACCGTGAGCCGTGGACGGGTGAGCGTTGAAATCTCCAATCGCTTCCCGCCCCAAAGTGATGTCATGTTTCGAAGTTGCCGGCAAAACCAAAAATTCGACCTCCTCGGTCCTTGAATGAACTCCGTCGCTTAAAGTGACTGGGAAAGAAATCAGCCCCTCGCGGGTGTATTTCTTCTCCTCTAAATCCTAACACAGGAGCATGGATGGGTTTCAGTCTTTCTTTATTTCTTCATCAAGCTGTTCAAAGCACTGTTCGTACATGATGTCCGATGTACTACCAGTGTCAAAAAAGACATATTGGGAGCGGTAATGACCGAAGAGAGCAGTGATGATCAAGGGATTCTTGTTACTGGGACCTCCATTAATTCGTGGAAAAATCACTGGCTCGTTCTTCCATTCTTCCTCATTAAACTCTCGCCTCTTTCCTCCAACCCTATGTCCACCCTGAATCATATGGACATTCAAGTCCTTGACTTGTTTTTTGCTCGGGCCCTGGTTGTCCCGTGCGGTAGCTTTAGCAGTCCCAGGTTTTTTATCTTTCATCAGGTGTCTAAGTTTTCCAAATTTCACAGCCGTCTCAATTTCGTTTTTCAAAGCATTACATCCGTTCGTGTTGTGACCGATGTCATTATGAAATGAACAATGTTTTTTGGTATCCAGGAATGACCTCCTTGTGAGTGGCTGTGGTTTCCGAAAATTCACATTCTCTGTGGTGAGAATTTCTGCGGGAGTCTTTGAAAGAGGAGTCCACCTGTTGGGATATCGATTCGAGGGCCCCCCTTTGTTCTTGTTGTCAATGAGAGATCTTGCATCAAATGGCTTTGATGCTTCCGCATTTGGCTGAAGTCTTGACCAAATTGGTCCCTTTGCCTGTTTATTGGGTCTCGGAGTTTGAAACTCGACTTTGAAGTTTTGTTTTGAATTTTTATTCCACAATATTTTTTCAGTGTTGGCAAACAACTTCGTTGCGGTTATAATATCATCCCTTTCTTTCAGCATTCCATCCCTACCAGTGAGTGTGCGGATCAAGTCGTCACACTTGACATTCTTGCGGAATGCACCGCGAAGCATGTCCTTGCTGATCGCACCAATGTTCAGACTTTCGTCATTGAACCTGGTAATAAAATCTTGGACTCGTTATCACGTCGGATAGGATCCAAAATTTCTGACTGGTCACGCGTGTGCTTCTTCTACTGGCTGAACTGTTGAGAAAAATTCTTCACCAGATCATCCCAGCCAGAGATTTGACCATCAGGTAGTTTCTCAAACCATTCCCTCGCTGCCCCTGTTAGTGTCAATGCGAACATGTGACACCAATAAGGGAGCTTCCATCCGCTCACCCCACCTACCGCCACGAAGTTTTGGAGATGATCACTTGAATCAGTCATGCCATTGTATTTACCCACTGATGTAGGTATCTTATCATTGACAGGAAAAGGTGCTGTCGCAATGCTTACTGTAAATTTTGACTACTCGACAAAGGCTGCCGGGCGGTATGGCTTAGTGAAATCTTTCTCTGCATCGCTATGATACTCAGTGTGGCGGACCTCGTCTCACGGACGACTGCTTCTTACCCTTGAACTCATTCCATTGTCTCCGGTGTAACGACTGTAGTCTCTCGGGCGATAAGTTGAATCATAACTATCAAACTCATCTAAATAAGATGGCATCTGCATGTCCATGCGAGGCCGAGGACGCAACCTTGGTAGTTCGCCAAACTCTTGTTCCGTATGCTGACTGTAACGGATTTGACTTCCTCTCATTGTTGGTGGAGGAGAAAGAGATCTCCGGGGAGATTCTTCATAAGTCAAAGTGCGTGCATGATAACGTTCATTATGCACTCTACGTTCATACTCGGCTGTCAAACTTTCTTGTTATGCACGGAACCACTCTTCTGGGGATAGTAATCCCTTGGATCTAGAGTTATGGCGGTGAGATCTTGCCAAGTCAGAATCGCTTGAATCGTCCTCCGGGTCCAAAACTGATCGAGTTCGATAAGTTTCTCTCATAATTCGTCTGAGTTCACCCAAATTGGAACCTCCCGGTGCTGTAACAAGTCCCGTATCTATGGGAGTAGGACCGGTTGGTGCTGTAACATTTTCTGGGGTAAAACCTCCAGGTGTTACGTCAGCATTCCGTGACCCCGAAGCTGTGACGAGTTCAAGGGTACGGCCACTCGGAGTTGTGATACGTGCAAATACACTTGAATCAAAACCTTCAGGTACTTCAGTGTTAGTTACACGTGAAGTAAGTGCATTAGTTCCCGTCGGCCCCTCAGAAAGTTTACTCATACTTTAAACAAACCGAAAAACCAACGAAAAATTGTGCTGTTTTAACACCGAAACGGATGGCGCCAATGAAGAAACACGGATCCGATCCCCTAGTATGGGTCATGGATCCAATGAGTCCACATGGTAAAATACGATAACTACTAACACAGTATGAGCACAACTTCCCGAAGTCCAATGACCGGAACCTACAAAACAGACACCGTGAGTCTTGTTACAGGAAGGACAAGAGGGGGGTCTTCCTGTAACCACCCTCCGGCGTGAGATTTAGTATCGTTAGTGAAGGACAAAGTACTGAAGTATACAGACTAAGTGTAGTCAGAGTACAAGTGAGTCAGAGTGAATGTGAATGAATACCTCATGCAGGTTGACAAGGTATTTATAGCCGAAGGATGCAGGAAGGTAATTAGGCTAGCTGTCCTCTTCTAGAAGATCTTCATAACTGCCTGGACGCGTGTCCCTTTATAATAAGTTGAGCTATACGTCCCATGTGCATGGGTATAACAACTTGGACACGCGTCGCCTTATGATAGGAGGTACCACACCCTGGCCATGTGCACGGTTATAACAACCTGGCCAGGTGTCCTTCGCTTATTGGCTGGCGAGTCACATATTCTTCAAGTAACGATCGTGGACATTCTTCTAGAGGATAGTTAGTTGATGACAGCTGTCCAGTTGGCATTGCCTTCCGGTCATTTTGGCGGATAGATGTCCTATCTCGCGGATGACTTCTGAGGGTGCCTGGATGCTTCCGCGTGTGGTGCGAGTACGTTCTTCCTCTACCGTGTTATGCGGGTGATCCATATGTTCCGTGGGTGGTATATGAGAGGTTCCTTTATGACCCGCGGGTGATATTTAAGGGTATTTGGGTCTTTTTGGTACCCTACCTCTTTAAGTGTGGTGGACGACTGTGTACAAAAGTCAGAGGGACAAAAAGTTTGGCGCCACCCATGGTGGTGGTAGCTTGGGCTTATTAGGAAGCACGTCAAAAAAGGAATATATAATCTATATATTCTAATAAAAGCTTACCATTTTTGCCACTTGTCAATACCATAGTTCTCCTCACATTTTTTTCTACCAATTTTCATATATGATCATTCTCTTTTAAGTTATTTCAATATATAACATTATAATTATAGGTTTATTCCAACTAAATCCATTACAACATATAATAAATATTCTCCATATCGATTGACAAGAGACGATTAGTGATTTTTGAAGTGTTAATTAAAGTGTTTATTATGGTTTATATTCAAAATAATAAACAATAAACATCCGATTCATAATATGTGGAATGAGAACAATCGACTTGGACTACATTTCGATAACGTCAGTGGCTAAGGCTTAGCATTTAATACCTAAAAATACATATGATTTTAATACTAAAAGTTTTTGGGTTGACCTAGAATTCGGACCTAAGAAGCAAGCTGGTTCAGGTTCGGGTTAGTATTTTCTTGGGTTCAAGTTTCTCGGGTCAGGTTAATTTGGGTACCGGTACAGGTTTTCTTGTGTTGGGTTTCATATTACGGGTAAAAGTGCAACCCTACTTTCAACGATTATAAATAAGAATCACTACATTCATTTTATGCAACTTTAAATCTTCTAATATTCTTTTAACTTAGAATAATCACTATTATTTGAATATGATTTTAATGTTAGTATTTATTTTTCATTTTCCTGACATATGAAATAAACAAATCATTTTGTTATATTTAAATTTTTGGTTTTTATGTTGCTTGATTGTACAATTTTTAATTGTAAAATATAAAGTCAATTAAAAATTTGTCATACAATTATATCATCAAAGTTCATGTATATGGTTTTTGGGATAATCATGCTTTTTTTGGATAAACATAAGAGATTTTTTCAAATGACATCATATTAATTGATTAAAAGCTATGATATTTTATGTGTATGATTAGTTTTTCTATTAGTATCATGGATATATATTATCATCAATATAGAGTTAGTATGTACTTCGAGAACTTTTTTTGTCACACGGACAACTATGTATAGCTATATCAAAAGTTATAAACAGGCCTATATGTTACTTTATAAAGAGTTACAATTAAGCACAGACTAAAAATTTTGATTTTCGATAAACAATGTATACTTGCTGATAGGGCTGTAAACGAACCGAACGAACATGAAAAAGGTCTTGTTCGTGTTCGTTCGTTAAGGAAATAATGTGTTCACAAACGGTTCACGAACCCTTACCGAACGAGATTATATGTTTGTGTTCGTTTATTAAGGAAATGAATGTGTTCACGAAAGGTTCACGAACACAAGCGAACACAAATAAAATCAACGGAGCCTAGATATTGAGACTAAAAGTATTCATTAATGTGAATAATGAAAGCCTGTAAACGAATCGAACAAACACAAACAAGGGCATATTCGTGTTTGTTCATTTAACTTTAAATGAATAAGAACACTTTATCGAACAAATATTTATGTTTCTTTTTGTTTATTGTAAAAAAGAACAGTTGTAAGTCCCCCCGGGGCGTCGCCGATCGATACGAGATCCGTACGAGGTCTGGGAGTGCGGAATCCTCCTAGGCTCGTTTATTGGTGTAGAAGACGAAGAACACGATTACACACAAACACATACACGAACAAACACACGAATGGGATAAACACATCTGCAGATCATTTATATAATAACCAAACACGTTACATACCAACATAAACAAATGACGGCCGACCCGAGGTGAGCTCTACCTCGGGTCATCACACACGACTCTCCTTCCTGTTTCTCTCTAGACAATTGAACTACACAAAACACACTCTAACATTTTTGGATACCCTAACCTAAACAAGACACGTATATATATATCGAAACAACTTCGCGGGCTTGGGCTTGGGCCAGTAGGCGAAGTTGTTCTAACTTCGCCTATGGCGAAGTTGTCCTAACTTCGTTTTTCGTTTCCGCTGATCAGAATTGCATAGCGACGGTCAAAAAATGCACCAACAGCCTCCCCTTTGACCGTTGCTCTCAATTCTAACAAACACAAAAGATCATCAGTTACAAAACATGCACCAACCGACTCCCTCTTAACTGATGATCTTCTGTTTGCCCTTCAACCAGCCGTGTCTGAAACTGTCGTGTTGCTTCACAAATCTACCAATCACCCAGCGTCTTCCATATCAGATCTCCCCTTCAGTGTAAGCTTCTCCGACTAAATAGATTGAGGTCTTTGAAATGCATGCATCCCCGTGCCTAATTGATCATCTCAACCAATCACATGAGTCCTTCTAACTTCACCAACACGTGAAGTTGGGCTCCCTCCACAACTTCACCAACACGTCGGCATACGATAAGGTTTAATCTTCAACTACTCAACATCAAGTGATCAATTTCATCACAAAACCACCTTGACAGAATCTAACACACATGACCATTAATTAATCCAAAGCATCTTCAATCACCAGGGATAACGATCAAGAACATAAACACTTTAATTCCCGATTAAATCCAACTTGTTCCAGAATTTTCACTTTAATAAATAAGAATCACGTTTCAGGATCCAATTCTCGAACGCCTTGAAAATAACATAAATAATATGCTCTGACCGCAATCCAGTAATGACAAAAACCTTCAGTTCAATTTGACTTTCTTCAGTTGGTCAACCTCGAACAAAAACAATTTCATTGCCCACAAACACCCAAATATGTGTCAATATCCAGTTTCAATCAATATCCCATTCACAACCTCAACTCCATATCCAGAGTTGACACGTATTTGTTCACACGTAAG
The DNA here is from genome assembly GCF_021521415.1 of Bidens hawaiensis. Classification (NCBI taxonomy): domain Eukaryota; kingdom Viridiplantae; phylum Streptophyta; class Magnoliopsida; order Asterales; family Asteraceae; genus Bidens; species Bidens hawaiensis. Next base: position 56,797 of record NW_027499848.1, on the reverse strand, counting down.
ACCAAGAGATAACAAGTTTCACTCGTTGACGGAACAACGTCTTCGGTCTCACAATAATCGTGTACACCTGGCCATACAGACAAAAACTTCAAACACTTTTTTTTTTTTTAACTTCGCCTAAAGTCAACTTCGCTCTTCCTTAACTTCGCCTGTCCATAACTTCGCCTGTCCAAAACTTCGCCTGACAGATAACTTCCCCTGAGATAAGCGAACTTGTGAGGTAGGCGAAGTTGTGAATAACTTCGGTTAACCTTATATCTTCGCCTAAACCCTAAAATTTAAGCGACAACTTCATCTGAACCCCATAACTTCGCCTGCGGCGGCTGTTCGGCCAGAAACGCATCAGAAACGTGCCAGAAACACCAAAACGCAGATCTCGAACCATGCATAAGAGCCTAAGGCTCTGATACCACTTGTAAGTCCCCCCGGGGCGTCGCCGATCGATACGAGATCCGCACGAGGTCTAGGAGTGCGGAATCCTCCTAGGCTCGTTTATTGGTGTAGAAGACAAAGAACACGATTACACACGAACACATACACGAACAAACACACGAATGGGATAAACACATCTGCAGATCATTTATATAATAACCAAACACGTTACATACCAACATAAACAAATGACGGCCGACCCGAGGTGAGCTCTACCTCGGGTCGTCCCACACGACTCTCCTTCCTGTTTCTCTCTAGACAATTGAACTACACAAAACACACTCTAACTTTTTTGGATACCCTAACCTAAACATGACACGTATATATATATCGAAACAACTTCGCGGGCTTGGGCTTGGGCCAGTAGGCGAAGTTGTTCTAACTTCGCCTATGGCGAAGTTGTCCTAACTTCGTTTTTCGTTTCCGCTGATCATAATTGCATAGCGACGGTCACAAAATGCACCAACAACAGTTGTATTCGTTTATATTCATTTGTTTATAATCTAATCTAAGGGAACATAACTGAACAAAGATAAACAAACACAAATGAATATAGATGAACAAATGTAAGTGAACACAACAAACATAAACGAACATAAATGATACCAATTCAATGAACACAAATAAAAAAAAATATAAATCCTTTAATTAGATGACTCATCCAGATAATAATTAATTATTTTATGTTAATACATATACGAACATAAATAAACGAACATAAACGAACGTTCATGAACATAAATGAACAAACGGAACATGTGTTCATATTCGTTCGTTTAATTAAACGAACAAAATTTTTTTGTTCGTGTTCGTTCGTTTAATAAATAAACGAACATAAATGAACTTCCCGCCGAACAGTTCACCTAACGTTCTGTTCGTTTACAGGCCTACTTGCTGATACAAGTGTAAAATGAAGTTTTTTTTACCTATATGTAACATATTTTTGTAATCTTAGTTATGTAACTTCTGTAATTTTAATTTAATTGTAATTGTATGATCAATTCGTTGACTCTATTTCACTTAATAATCAAAGTTTAAAATTTTCAGCAATTACTAGTGTAATACACGGGCCTCAAACTAGTAACAATAATAAAGAAAGACATCGGCAGACCAAGGAATCAAGCAAGCAAGCACACATGTCTCATATACTATATTATTCTATGAATCCTATTTCATTTATAATTATGGGTTTGGATGAATATTTTTTAGGCTCGTTTTATTTTTGGTTTTTGGATTTATTATTGACTGGTTCATGCTTTGTTAAAATTTTTATTTTATTTGGTTGTGATGCATATGCGTATTTGGTATTAATTCATTATCAGTTTATTGTTCCATCTGCGTATTTGTGAATGTCTTTCATGTATGGATGCATATTAGGTTGCTTACTGTGTGTTTGTAACTAGTTTATGGTATATTATTAACGTATTCCATAGGAGCGGTAATTGAGAGTTTAGAGATACATTATATTCTGTCACTTGAGAGACCGGGAGGTAATTAAGTGTCGTCCATTTTGGTCTTTGCGGGTTTGGGTTGTGATTGCACGGGAGTGAGTTACCCTAGACTACTTTAGATTCTTACAGATCCGAATTATAACCGAATTCAATAAGAATACCCTTTTACGCCTTAGGGTGTTTTGTGATTAGAAATACCGGGAGGTGATTTAATCTTTGGATACCCTAGCATATTTAGGTAAGGTGAGACCGGGAGGTGATCCGAACCATTAAACCGTTAAGCTTTACAAGATATTTAGGGTTCTTAGGTTTTTTTGGTGAGACCGGGAGGTGATCTAGCATACTTAAGTTATTCCTTAAATTTCGTATTTTTAGAATCCGGTACCGATCATATATCCAATTCCAAGAGTTTACGAGTTGACTAGTATGATTCCTTGCCTAGGTAGTTGTTTCACCCTATTTGAGTTCTAAACCGATTTGTCCGTGTCTAGTTTAGAGTAAGTATTATTTATTTTATATTTAATAATTAAAAAAAGACAAAAATCAATTAAATATATTTATTTAAGTTATTAGTCAGAGTATAGTTTAGGTGTCGCTAGTGTCCTGTGGGTTCGATATCTGGACTTCATTATGCTTTACTATAGTTGATAGGTACACTTGCCTGTCTAGTGGTCTAGCATTAGGATAATCTAGATTTATAAATTTAAAACTAGAGTGTCTATGTTAGGTTAAGGTTTTATTAGACTGCGTTTTAGCACATCAAGTTTTTGGCACCATTGCCGGGGATACTAGGCGATAGCGAAACTATCTTTGATTGAACTTAATTGATTAATTGGTCTTTTTGTGTCTTGAGTTGTGATGTGTTTTGTGAGTCTGTGTCTTAGATTTAGCGCGTTTAGTCGTCTTTAGGATAATTTAGTTTGTGTTTTACTTTATCGAGTCTAGTTAATATGTTTAGTAGATCGAGTCAGTTTAGGAGTCTTTTATATCGTAGATGTTGGAAAGAGATGATGTTGGAAAGAGCCGAACAAGAGGAACGTGAAAGACTCCAAAAGATTAAGGCAATAGAAGCCAGGCTTGATAAGTTGATCGAAAGAGAAAGAATCCGTAAAATAGAGGAACTCGAAGCCATGCTTGATAAGTTGATAGAATTAGAAAGACTCCGTAAGATAGAGGAACTCGAAGCTAGGTTAGACGAGATAAGTGCTAGATATCAAATTGAGAGATTTCTTACAAGTAGTAGGAAGTCGTCTATGAAACAGATAATGACTTTTGGAATGATGATGATGAGGGCGTGATAGAAGAGATAGAGTTGGAGCTACCTGATTACACGATTCGAGTGAAGATGTCATTGTGGAGCCACTTGACCAGATTGAATATGACGAAGAGGAGGAGCATGCACCATCTTGGGAGGATGAGTTTGGTGATAAAGTGGTAGGTTTACCAGTTTTTTAAGAACATGAAGAATTTGACCCTGTTGGTGATGTTATCTACTTAGAGACACTAATTATGGGGAAGCCAACAATGGAGATCAACACGTCACCAGAAGAAGAAGAGGAAGTGGCAAAGGAGGATGGTTAGAATATGGTGGTAGTTGAGTCGCCACATCGTAGGAATGTTAGTAGGTTTGTGGAGGAACTAGATAGTGGATCGCCACCTAAATCAGCAAAGCCACAGAAGATGAAGCGGAAGTGCTTGGATCAATACGTTTTGAGGGTTCAAAAATGGTATATTAAGAGTCGTAGGAGAACACTGAAATGTAAGAATAACCATTTTCCTCATTATACGTCACATATTAGTTTTGGTTCGAGTAAGTTTATGTATTGGCGGTCCAACCCATTTGAATGTTTCAAAATGCTTTTAAGTTTCATTGTGTGCTATTTGTTAAAATATGTTGGACGGGTGGAACTAAACGGGTTAGACCGGGGTTGGATAAAAGAAAAGCCTACTGATTGAGATTTCGGGAGCGAGTCTGGCTGAATACTCTTCTTAAACTTAGCGCTTCCCGGGAGGCAACCCGGTAGAATGTTTTTGTTTTACTTTTATTTTTGTTTTTGGGTTTTTCTAGCTTTCTTGTGCTGGCTGTTTCTTGGGTTGCTTTCAGGATGCTGCGGATAATATTGGATGGTTGATGATACGTGGTTTGATTTAAGTGTGGGGAGACTATTTGCTTATTGATTGCCGCTTTCGTTCGTAAGTTCTATCTTGGTAGAGAGAACTGGAGTGTGAGGCTTTCGTTCGAATTGAAGGGCATGGGACACAACTCGCGTGGCAATATCGTCATATTTACCAGGGGAGTCTGTTCCACTTTACTTATATGTGAATGTGCTTTAATTTTTGTCTTTTTCCTGTCTCATTGAGGACAATGTGACATTTAAGTGTGGGGATGAGAAACTGATGTTTAAAAAAAATTCAAATTCAAAAATTTTAAAAAAATAATTAAAAAGGAAAAAGTTTTAAAAAAAATATATAAAAAATTTGAAAATGTCCCGAATTTTATTGGAAATTTTTGCAAATAATGGAAAATGATAGAAAAAGTTGAGATTGGTTTTAAAACTACTATTATATATGAGATTAAATAAAATATAACGCACCAAATTTGGGATGTGTCGGTAGGCCCAACTAACTTTGATAGTCCTCTTTAGCAAATTTTATATACCTAATAATTTAAAAAAATGGTGAAACCGAATTTCGATGTTTAGGGAGGATTACCATAATTTAAAAACTTTGAGATGGTAAGACTTAGATGCACTCAAACCAGCACACCACCGCCATGTCCACTTTTTATACGAGCTTAGAAAAATAGTTATATATTAGGATAAAGATGCCTAAGAGCACCAAAAAAAAGGAGAAAAAAAAAGAAAAAAAAGTATGTTATGAAAGTTATAAGTATTCCAAAAGTTGGTCCGAAAAGCAAAAGAGAGAGAAAGTTATGAATTGTAAAATGTCAAAGAAGCATTCTCAAAAACGGAAAAAGAGGCCAAAGTGCATATACTAGACGGGACTGAGAGTTTACATGTTACTAAGGGATGGTGACTCTGAGGATACACTACTGGGGCTCAATGTTTTTAGTCAATAAATATTTTTTTAGGGAATATAAAGGACAAAGTCCAATAATATTTAGGGTATGCTCGTACGGCCTCCACATGACCATTCATCCATCAAATTTCACCAAGTGCATCTACTTAGTACAATCAATGAGTCCTTGGCTTATGGTGATTTGTCAAACCAGTATGCTTTGACTCTAGTTTTTCTAGCTCTCTTTGTCTGAGATGGGGTAGGTGTAGCCATGGTTTTTGAGCTTAAAACGCTTAATGCAATTGGGGGCTTGATAGGTTAGTGGTTGGGTTTAAGTGGACAACAATATCGGCAATCGGTGGTTTTTGCGTTTACCTGTGCTTTAAAGATAACCTATATGTTTTTAAGATCAGTTTCGAATTATAATTCCATTGCAAATAGCTTTTTTAGTGACGAAAAATGTTTAAGTGTGGGGATATTTGATATGATCTAAAATATACAATTATTATATAAATACTCCATATAATTTTGAGTTGTTTTGAGGTAGTCCTTAATAAATTATACGCGTTCATGGTTCATAATTAAAGTTTGAAGAGTTTTAAAGAAAACGAGCTAAAATAGTGAATTTATACAAAGGTTGAGACAAATGAGAAAAAATGTAAGGCCCCGTTACCGGTGCCTCACCTTAATGTTGTATTTACTCATAAACACAGTTCTAAATATCATAGTTAATTAAAAACTTTCGCGGAATAATAATAATAGTCAACCATTCATTACAAATATTCGTAACTTGTCTTTTTAGAACATAATTAAAACATAGTATCAAAACATCATGACAAATCTTCCGATGCCAGCCTCTTCAATCTTGCGATGTGTCCTACTCAAACCAGCTATCTCAATCTGTTAACCTGCGTGTATACTAAAAGTCAGCTACGTTGAGTGAGTTCTAGTTAATCAGACGAAATACAATACTTCCACGTACTTGCATACGTACCCGAAGGTACATATCTTCAAATTTACTTACATACTTACTTACATAGTTTCATTCATACATATACGTTTTAGAGAGCATTCCGCTCTATAAACTTCGCCGATATTATTAGGGTCGGTTCCCTGCCTTCGCCGACGTTATTAGGGTCGGTCCCCTGCCTTCGCCGACATTATTAGGGTCGGTTCCCTACATTCGCCAACATTATTAGGGTCGGTTCCCTACATTTAGTACATTGTACTATACCTTTCTTACATGCTTTCCTTGACAACACGTGCAATCTCCGAAGAGCGTTCACGTGCTATTGACATCTCATACATACATTATTCATACATCATTTATATTCATACGTACATCATTCATACATCATACATATCAATCATATCTTTAACTGCCACTTGACGGTACATGCAATATCCGAAGATCGTTCACGCACAGTCAAGCAATCATCATACAAGGCATACATTTACCATTTAAGACAAGTGTATTAACTATCACATCGAGTATGTACACAGCCACGAAAACATAACAAGGAATGGGGCTAGAAACTCACCTGAATGCGGTTACGTTCACCGTTTATGGTAATTCCTTTCTTGAGCTGTGCACGACTAACTGTATAGCAATTACACGTATCAATTAACTATCACTATCTATTTCGCGTTTCTAGTTTAATCATAATCAATTTGCTAACTTAAAAGTTCAAGGGCTTCTTTGTAATTAAATCATTCTTTTTCTAAGTTCAGGGACATTCTGTCCTTTTGCTAAACTTCTAGTTCGGTACTTATCGTTAACGAATTGGCTTGTCATGACGAACTAGTTCTTGTAACGAATTGAACCCTCTAGCGAACTGGACCCTTAACGAATCAGTCCAAAGCGAACCAGTCTATGCAACGAATTGGTCCATCTAATTCGTTATCTTTCTAACCAACTGGTTATAGCGAATCAAGGGTAATTCGTTACCCCTTTCCCTTAACGAATTCGATACGAATTAGAGCTGGTTCGTCATGCTCCCTTATACGAATCAGCTAACGAATCACCTATTAATTCGTTAGGCTCCGCTAGCGAACTAGGGTTAGGTCAGAGAATGTCAGAACATTCTCTGACATTCCCCTTAACCTCGTACCATTTTCCGGCGCCGTCATTGCCGGAAAATCGGGCTTTCACCGGAAAAACGAGTTTTGACTCGTTTTTCACCGTTTTTCGCCCAGTTCGATCTAGATCTGAGCTAGGGTGATCCCTTAGCTCATCTTAGGTTCGGTTTATACCCGATTCCATCCGAATCTCGTGACTTAAACGGTTTAACGGTGTCGGCTCGTCGTTTCGTGACCTTATCTAACGGGTTTAAATTAATAAAATATCATACTAGTATTACCTCGGGTCGATGCTCGGTTTCCTTCTTGGTTTCGGCTAGAGAAAAGGAGAGAACTAGAGAGAGATCTTAAGTGTGTGTTTTGGGTGGTGTATGGAATATGTGTGAATGAGGATTAAATGGTGATTATGGTTTATATATTTAGGTATCATGGGCTCAAGCCCATGGTCTTTCCTTCTTTCTTTCATAACCCAAGTCCATAACCCATATCCATTTACCCAACACTAGCCCGACTCATTTTCTATTTATCTAAACCGATAACGACCCACTATAAAATTGACGAAGTTTATTTTATTATTACAACCGAAAGTTGGATGTTACAAGTCTTCCCTCCTTAAAGAGGTTTCGTCCCCGAAACCTAACTATTACACAAACAAATCCGGGTAAAACTTGCGCATCTCATCCTCAGCTTCCCAAGTAGCATCTGAACCATTGCGATGTTTCCATATCACTTTCACTAGAGGTATAACCTTGTGACGAATTTGCTTCTCCTTGCGGTCAACTATCTCGATTGGTTGTTCGATATAGTTCAACTGCTCATCAACCTCAATGTCCATTAATGGCACATGAGACGTGTCATCGGCTAGACATTTACTAAGGTGAGAAACACGGAAGGTTGAGCATCACAGACTACCTATAATCTTAAACGGTCTAATGTACCTTGGACTCAACTTTCCCCTCTTCCTGAAACGAATGATTCCTTTCCAAGGCGAGACCTTGAGCATCACATTGTCACCAACATTAAACTCAATCGGTCGTTGTCGCTTATCAGCATACGACTTCTGTCTGTCTTAAGCAGCTTTCATTCTTTCCTTAATCTGATCAAACTTTGAAGAAGTTTCTTGAACTACTTCCAAACTTCCCATCTCCTTTTAACCAATCTCTCCCCAACACACCGGAGTTCTACAGCATCTTCCATATAACATCTCGAACGGTGGCATACCAATACTTGAATGGTAACTGTTGTTGTAGGAGAACTCTGCTAGATTCAGATGATCATCCCAACTCCCACCAAAGTCTATAACACAAGCACGTAGCATATCCTCAAGGGTGGTTTGGATCGTCCTTTCAGACGGTCCATCGGTTTGAGGATGATATGCCGTACTGATGCTCAATCTCATTCCCATAGCTTCATGGAACTTCTTCCAAAACCACGAAGTGAATCGAGTATCTCTATCAGACACGATTGATAACGGCACTCCATGCTTGGCCACAACCTCTTTTATGAAAAAATTTGCTAACGTTTCTGACGAGATGGCCTCTCGTATGGGCAGAAAGTGAGCACTTTTGGTCAGACGGTCCACTATCACCCAGATGGTATCATGATTCTTAGCTGTACAAGGTAGCTTAGTTATGAAATCCATGGTGATGTGTTCCCATTTCCATTCTGGTATCTCTAGAGGCTTCATCTTTCCATAAGGTTTCTGGTGCTCTGCCTTGACTTGCAAGCAAGTTAGGCACATACTAACATAATCTACTACATCATTCTTCATGCCTGGCCACCAGTAATCTCTTTTCAAATCTTGGTACATCTTCGTAGCTCCTGAATGAATCGAATATCTTGACTTATGAGCTTCATCTAAGATTTGACCTATGAGATCTCCATTGCGTGGGATCCACATACGGTCAAACCTAGTTTTAACACCATGAGTGTTCTCCATCAACTCGTCTTGCTGACCGAAAATCCTTTCTTTCTTTACTAGACCTTCATCTACCAACACTTCAGACTATACTTTGATGATTTCATCAAACAGACTTGAATTCATAATCAATTGGTATGCCTTCATTGTTGCAATGACTTCCTCGTTCTTACGACTTAGCGCATCGGCGACCACATTAGCTTTACCAGGATAGTACTTAATATCGCAGTCGTAATCCTTAATCAACTCTAACCACCTCCTCTGTCTCATGTTCATCTCCTTCTGTTCGAAGAAGTACTTTAAACTTTTATGATCCGTGTAAATAGTACACTTAGTACCATACAGGTAATGCCTCCATATCTTTAAGGCATGCACTACTGCTGCTAGCTCTAAATCATGCGTCAGATAAGTACTCTCATGGACTTTCAACTGTCTAGACGCGTAAGCTATCACCTTTCCTCGTTGTATCAACACGCAACCTAACCCAAGATGCGAAGCATTAGTACAAACAACCAAGTCCTCGTCACCATCGGGTAAAGCAAGGATTGGAGCTTGCGTGAGTCTCTTCTTTAACTCCTGAAAAGCCTCTTCTTGAAACTTACCCCAACTGAATACTATCAACTTTCGGGTCATACTGGTCAACGGTGCGGCTATTTTGGAGAAACCTTCGACGAATCTCCTATAGTAGCCAGCTAACCCTAGGAAGCTTCGTATATCAGTCGGATTCTGTGGAGTCTTCAAATTTGTTATTGCCTCAATCTTAGCTGGGTCCACGATAATCCCTTCAGGATTAATCACGTGACCAAGAAATTGCACTTCTCACAACCAGAACGCGCATTTCGAAAACTTAGCATACAACTTTCCTTTCTTAAGAGTCTCTAACACCTCTCTCAGATGCTCGGCATGATCAGACTCACTCTTCGAATAAATCAATATATCATCGATGAAAACGATAACTGATTTATCCAAGATCGACTGACACACCCTATTCATCATGTCCATAAATGTTGCAGGAGCATTTGTTAGACAGAATGACATCACGAGGAACTTTTAGTGTCTGTATCGCGTTCGGAACGCTGTCTTAGGGATGTCTGCCTCTTTCACCTTAAGTTGATGATAGCCTGACCTGAGATCTATCCGTGAGAACCAACTTGAACCTTGCAGTTGGTCAAACAGATCATCAATCCTTGGCAAAGGGTATCTATTCTTTACCGTAAGCTTATTCAACTCGCGATAGTCTATGCACATTCTCATACTTTCGTCCTTCTTCTTCACGAACAACACTGGTGCGCCCCACGGGGAAACACTTGGTCTAATAAAACCTTTGTCGAGGAGTTATTGCAGTTGGGACATCAGTTCTTTCATCTCGGACGGTGCTAGACGGTAAGGCTCTTTCGCGACGGGTTGGGCTCCTGGTACTAAATCTATTTGAAATTCTATATCTCGCTCCGGTGGCAACCCCGGAAGATCCTCAGGGAATACTTCTGGGTAGTCGCACACAATCGGAACATCTTTCATCTCTTTCGTCTCGGCCGTAGCGTTGACAACATACGCCAGGTAGGCACCGCACCCTCGCCTTATCAAACCCTCGGCTTTTATCATCGAAATGACATTAAGCCCAGAACTTTCCTTATCACCATACACCGTCACCGCTCTACCATCCAAAGATTTTAACCTTATTATCCTACTCTTACACACTATCTGAGCTTTGTACTCAGAAAACCAATCCATTCCCAAAACTACATCGAACCCTCCTAAGGTCATGACATACAAGATAACAGGGAACTCATGTCCCTCTAACTCTATCTTACAGTTTTTAACCATTCTCATTATTTTAACCGCAGCATCGCTAGCAGTTTCTACAATAAAGGTTTCAGGCACTCGGCAACATTTCATTTGGGCTAATTTACTAAATGGTGTAGCTACAAAACTTTTATTCGCACCCAAATCAAATAATACTGAAGCAGAAATACCGTTTACTAAGAACGTACCAGTCACAACATCAGGAATCTGCCTAGCTTGTTCCTGGGTCAGCATGTAGGCTCTAGTTCTCGGCCTCGCTTGATCAACATCTTTCTTCTCACTCCCTCCAACTTCACCACTCGTACAAGTCCTCGCCAAGTGACCTGTCTGTCCCCATTTATAACACGCGGGCTTCGCATAGCAATCTTGAGCAAAGTGCCCCATCTTACCACATTTGTAGCAGGAATTAGACCCTGATCTACACTCCCCACCATGGGACTTCCCACACTTGCGGCACATCTCAGACCCAGTGTCCCACTTGCACTCTCCAGCGTGCATCTTTTCGCACGTCCTACATGACCTTTTCTCCCACACTCTTGGTTGCTTGTTCTTGGGGTTCCACATCGGAGTACCAGGTCGTTTTGCAGGCGCGAACCACTTCTTCTCCTTCTTTTCTTTCATAGCCACCTCATTTGTCAAGTCCTCATAAACCGTTTCCGCGAGCCCCACGGCAGAATCAAAAGTACCTGGTCTACCAGCCTTGACCAAGATACAAACATTCTGTGGCAATCCCCTAAGGTAGCATTTGATCTGCTCGGCCTTGGTGTTCACCATATCTGGCACCAACCTTGACAGGCGGTTGAATACAATGAGGTATTCACGGTGCGTCATCTTGCCCGCCTTCAGACTCAAGAACTTCATCTCAACCTTCTCTACCTCTGCATCAGCACAAAATCGTTTCATCACTAACTCCTTCAGATCGTCCCACCTTAAGGCCTTGATCTCGTCTCGACTCTTCCTCTGCTCAACTTTCTCCCACCAGTACATCGCCTCCTCATCGAATGATTGGGTAGCATACCCCACAGCTTGGTTTGGACGGCATTCGCTACATCGGATAATTTTATCCATCGCGGTTTTCCATTAGAGAGTAGCGATTGCGTCTCCCAAGCCAGTTAGCTTCAGTGGATCACAGCCTTTGAAAGACTTATAGTTGCACCCACCTCGGCCTCTTTTCCTGTCATCGACCTTCACCGACCTAACCACACTTGATCCCTCCTTCTCGTCCTCTTCATCCTTCTTACTCTTTCCCCCGACTTCTTGGCAGACTTTTCAGGATTCTAGTTCTTCGCAGCAGCTGCTACCGCCTGAGCAATGGCAGCTTGAACAGCAGGGTCAAGTTGATGCCCTTCGTTGTTACTAGGATTTCCACCAGCTACACTTCCTTCTCCCTCAACGTTATTAGCTGCTCTTACTGACGGTTCTTGGACAACGTGTGGTCTACCACGATGTCCCGTACATCCTCCTCTTCCAGCAACTTTCTTAGCTCCAGCCATTCGTATTCTATTAGGAAAAACAAACTTCATCACTTAAGAAACCATTTAGTACAAGGATAGTAAGGCTAACAGGTAATTACAGTGGCCAGCTGTGATTAGCTGATCACGTTACTCTCCGTGTCCTATACACTTCCTCTTATGAGTCTATTTGTGCTAATTCTATTCTTAAACAGTTAAACAATCAAACAATCAAGAAGTCCTATCCCTACATATCCTTTCTTTAGCAATTAAGCTAACATTAACATACATTATTTAATAATACACTTTACCGTTACAGAGCTTGTTTGAGTAACACATGGCATTCTTGTACTAGCATCTTCCTTCCTTTCTTACTTTAATCCCATTCTCTGTTCGAGTCTAAGCATGTAGTATGCTTAAATCTCTCGAACTTTGCTATGATACCAACTTGTAAGGCCCCGTTACCGGTGCCTCACCTTAACGTTGGATTTACTCATAAACACAGATCTAAATATCAGAGTTAATTAAAAACTTTCGCGAAATAATAATAATAGGCAACCATTCATTACAAATATTCGTAACTTGTCTTTCTAGAACATAATAAAAACATAGTATCAAAACATCATGACAAATCTTCCGATGCCAGCCTCTTCAATCTTGCCATGTGTCCTGCTCAAACCAACTATCTCAATCTGTTAACCTGCGTGCATACTAAAATTCAGCTACGCTGAGTGAGTTCTAGTTAATCAGATGACATACAATAGTTCCACTTACTTGCATATGTACCCGAAGGTACATATCTTCATATTTACTTACATACTTACATAGTTTCATTCATACATATACGTTTTAGAGAGCATTCCGCTCTATAAACTTCGCCGAAATTATTAGGGTCGGTTCCCTACATTCACCGATATCATTAGGGTCGGTTCCATACATTTAGTACATTGTACTATACCTGTCGTACATGCTTTCCTTGACAACACGTGCAATCTCCGAAGAGCGTTCACGTGCTATTGACATATCATTCATACATCATTTATATTCATACGTACATCATTCATACATCATACATATCAATCATATCTTTAACTGCCACTTGACGGTACATGCAATATCCGAAGATCGTTCACGCACCGTTAAGCAATCATCATACATAAATCATACAAGGCATACACTTACCATTTAAGACAAGTGTATTAACTATCACATCGAGTATGCACACAGCCCCGAAAACATAACAAGGAATGGGGCTAGAAACTCACCTGAATGCGGTTACGTTCACCGTTTATGGTAATTCCTTTCTTGAGCTGTGCACGACTAACTGTATAGCAATTACACGTATCAATTAACTATCACTATCTATTTCGCGTTTCTAGTTTAATCATAATCAATTTGCTAACTTAAAAGTTCAAGGGCTTCTTTGTAATTAAATCATTCTTTTTCTAAGTTCAAGGACCATTCTGTCCTTTTCCTAAACTTTTAGTTCGTTACTTATTCTTAACTAATTGCCTTGTCATGACGAACTGATTCTTGTAACGAATTGAACCCTCTAGCGAACTGGACCCTTAACGAATCAGTCCAAACTGTACCAGTCTATGCAACGAATTGGTCCATCTAATTCGTTATCTTTTCTAACGAACTGGTTATAGCGAATCAAGGGTAATTCGTTACCCCTTTCCCTTAACGAATTCGATACGAATTAGAGCTGGTTCGTCATGCTCTCTTATACGAATAAGCTAACGAATCACCTATTAATTCGTTAGGCTCCGCTAGCGAACTAGGGTTAGGTCAGAGAATGTCAGAACATTCTCTGACATTCCCCTTAACCTCGTACCACTTTCCGGCGCCGCCTTCCCGGCGCCGTCATTGCCGGAAAATCGGGCTTTCACCGGAAAAACGAGTTTTGACTCGTTTTTCACCGTTTTTCGCCCAGTTCGATCCAGATCTGAGCTAGGGTGATCCCTTAGCTCATCTTAGGTTCGGTTTATACCCGATTCCATCCGAATCTCGTGACTTAAACGGTTTAACGGTGTCGGCTCGTCGTTTCGTGACCATATCTAACGGGTTTAAATTAATAAAATATCATACTAGTATTACCTCGGGTCGGTGCTCGGTTTCCTTCTTGGTTTTGGCTAGAGAAAAGGAGAGAACTAGAGAGAGATCTTAAGTGTGTGTTTTGGGTGGTGTATGGAATATGTGTGAATGAGGATTAAATGGTGATTATGGTTTATATATTTAGGGATCATGGGCTCAAGCCCATGGTCTTTCCTTCTTTCTTTCATAACCCAAGTCCATAACCCATATCCATTTACCCAACACTAGCCCAACTAATTTTCTATTTATCTAAACCGATAACGACCCACTATAAAATAGACGAAGTTTATTTTATTATTATAACCGAAAGTTGGATGTTACAAAAAAATATATTACCAGAGTTCTACGTGGAAAAAAAAAGAAAAACACGAGTCTTGAGAATTAAATTAGTTTCAATGCTAAAAGTTAGTTACTTATTTATTGAAATACAATTTGTAACATGGATCGGAATGTTGAAAATTCTATTGGACTTCATGATCATATTAAATGGACTTAAAGAAAGTAAACATGCTAGTCATGGGCTTGCAACAACACAAAAGGTTGACAATTGGATTTGAAAGTTAAAAACGCTTTCACAAGAAAAGAAAAACGGCCCAGGGCTCTCATAACAACAACACATTTATTTAATATGAAAGGGAATTAGAAGTTAAGGAATCAAGAGTGTGGTGGACGGCTGTGTACGAAAGTCAGAGGGACAAAAAGTTTGGCGCCACCCCTGGTGGTGGTAGCTTGGGCATATTAGGAAGCACGTCAAAAAAAGGAATATATAATAATCTATACTATATAATAAATAAAGGTTTTTAATGTCACATGGCATCACACAAGATAGTTCTTACAAGATTTTTCCACCTCTCTCTCTTATTAAATACATTTCTCTTTTTATTAATAGTTTATATTTAAATTTTTTTTCCTTCTTAATCAATTATTTTCTCTTTTCAATAATTATTTTTTAATTTAAAATTTTAATACATACACAGATCTAATATTTAGTTTTATATAAATTTATTGTATTAGTTATTACTATTAAGCTTTTATAAGTAACAAATTTTCACGTTAATTTAGATAAAATAATTAATTTCAAATAAAGAAATTTTAACTTTATGTTTGTTTTGCAATGGAGATTAATAAAAACTAATGTCAGTCACTATAGATGGTTTGATTTGTTTTTGAGACAACCTGTTTTAACGCATGGTAGGTTATGTGTTTCATTATCTAAAGTTGAAATAAAAAAAAAACGAAACTACTAATTTTGATATGTAGGTTAAAATTACAAATATTGTATACAAAAAATATTTAGAGATTTATGAATTTTTAACAACTTTTTATTTCCATATTGTGTAATATGTTTATTCTACCATATATTATATCTTTGTATCATTTGAAAATATTTACATTATGTTATTATCCAAACAAATTTATTTATTCTAACTCGTGTTCTACGCGGGTCTTAATGCCATACGCCATTACATATGAGTGATCCATACAAAATTTTCTCATTTCTTTCATGTTAATTATATATTTCTTTTTCTTATTAATAGTTTTATGTTTTATTCATTTTTTTCTTTTCAATCTATTATTATTGAGTGAAATGCGGTTTTCGTCCCTATAGTTTGTCGAAATCTGCAATTTTAGTCCAATAGTTTTCCCTCACCTCTCTCATATTTACTATGTTGATCCTTACAAAATTCTCTCATCTCTCATATTAACTACATTTCTCTTTTTTAATATTTAATTTTCAATTTTTAATAATTCCATCCTAATATAAAAGAATTAATACAATCATAAATATGTTAATTTGTTTAATATAAAATGTATGGCATTAGTTATTAATAATAGATTTTTATAAGTAACCAATAGGAAACGGGTGGGTTTCTTTTTAAAACGTATAGTTTTGACACGAACCAAACTGATATATTTTTAATAATTTATTATTGAAGTAACTAAAGAAAAGTTCATTGTACACGTTTCATTGATTAGTTAGCATCGAAAATATAAGATAAAGCAACTATAAATAAAATAAATTGATTATTTAACAGTCTCACCATTGCGTTGATCATAAGAAAAACATTGGTGAAGTACTGGTGGTTCACTCGTATTGGTGCGATAAACTGTATGACAATCCCAAAGTCAGCCAAACACTTCTTTTTCCCGGGACCTTAAATTTACAAAAGCTATATTATTAGCAAAGCACAAATACTATAAGTTATTAAAATCACACATACGAACCATAAAGTCCATAACTTTTCCTTTTAGAGAGCATGCAACAAAGGATCTGACGAGGGCTTTTTTCAAATACATCAAAAGGCTCCTCAATTAGCTATAATAATAATAATAATAATAATAATAATAATAATAATAATGTTTATAATAATAATGTTTAACTTTCTTAAAATAACATTTGTGAATAAACCTCTTTTATATTTGCGATTAATACACAAAAAATATGAAAATATTGAAAACCCCTAATTTCAAGTTGAGAACCCATAATCAAATTCCTTTAATATCCCCTTGCTAGTTTTGATTGAGATTAGTCGACGACTATGGTTTGCCTATGGTTAAGACTGTTCGATTTGATTATGGTTAAGACTGTCCTATATAATCAAACGTAACTGAACCGAATCGAACGATAGCTTGATCTTCATGCGTTAGTCATTCACAACTTCGGTCATACAACATTCAAGTATATAAAAGCACGAATCAAGCCAAAGCTTAAATGAGGTTGAGCCCGAGTTCAAACCGAAATATAAGCTTGATTAATAAAGAAGCCCGAGTTTCCATTATCGAGCAAGAACTAGCTCGCGGGCCAAAACGAGCTGGTCTCTATTCTTCCCTTAGCATATCAAGCATACTCAAAAATATGCTATAAATAACATTCCATATCTAAATCTTAATCTCGGTTATTTTTCACAAAATATATATAATAGATATTATTATTGTGTAAATATATACTAATCGTGCTCGATAAGTGAATCTCAATCTCGTTTATAAACAATTTTATTTTTAGAAATGGGATCGTTTAAGCTCAGATCAAACAGCAAGCCAGTCTAAACTACATAGCTCACAAGCAGTTTGACTCGTTTACACCCTTTTCCATCCAGACCCTAACTGTAATAATGATTAACTTATAAACATATGTAACAAAAATATACCTCACAGTACATGAACTTGAAAACAAATAAAAAAAATGTAGAAAAACATACCTCACAGTACATGAATTTGAAAACAAATAAAAAAATGTAGAAAAACATACCTCACAGTACAAATCAGTATTGTTATAGAAAAATATAAGTTTTCCGGTTCGTTGGGGGCCAATAGTTGTTGGACTTACAATGGATTTCCATAAATTACATATGGATCTTCTCCCATACGCATAACCTTCCGATGGTTACTTAATTTTTATTATGCCTGCAAAAGTTATCGCCATTCTGTCCAAAGCACAAAGGGATCAAGTTTTTCTCCCTGCATCACTCATGGTTGCCTTCACAAATAAAACATTAACATAAATAGACATATACACGGCTGTTTAATAGTGTACACAGATCTCTAATTAACAGTAAACCTAAACCCTACACATTGTTTTACCCGAAAAACCATTGATTCTGTAAAATGGAAAAAATCAATAGGTATAAAACAAGAGCCTAACCTATTTTTACATAATCAAATACTACACGAAGAAACACTAATACGATTCAGCATATATATACGTTTATGTTTGCATAAATACATAACGTCTACATAAAAATACGCGATTTCCTACTTAACAATAAACTTAAACTCTAATCACTTGTTTAGCCGATTCTTGAATTTGATATTCATCACGAAAATAGGTAATTATAAGAACAAAATTAAACCTGAGATTATGAATCAGTTTCACCTTATTGACATATCGATACAGTGCAGCTATCTTCTGAAACAAAAAGAAAATTAACAATTAAATAATTAGTGGTAGATCTTTTATAAATTCAGAGATAGAAATAAGTTTTAAAATGAACATACGACCGATTAGAGAAATACTCGTTCATAGCTTGATTAAACTCGCCTGAAAATTTGCCACCGCGTCAGAGGGTGCGTGATGATGCCAGAGGTCTAAACTTTGACTGAAAACAAGTCAAGAAAGTCGGGTGTGAAGAGAAAGAGATCTTGGGTTTTTTGTGAGATATGTAAAAGTTAATTCAAAATCTCTGAAGGGGGCTGATTTGAATTTTGAACATCCACAAGATACGGGATTTTGAGAAGAGTGTAAGGTGTGCTATGCAAAGTTGTGCTTGGTGCATGAAGAGTGGTACACTCTTAATTTTAACAGTTTTGTGTAAATTACTATTTTGTCCTTGCTATATGCATTTTAATATAGTATAGATATAGATTAGTTGACTCAATTAAAATTTTCAATTTCACATCCTGTCTCTAGTAAACATTATTTTAATATATAGGCTTAATTAGTATACATTATTTTTTTATAAAGCTAAACAAAATTATATTCTAGGCTTAATTATTTATGTTATTGTTAATTGGGTCTAATTTTAAATGTATGGGAATTGAAAATTCATACCAGTTACCAAAATTCGTTTAATTGATATGATTAATTATATTAATGGTAATAAATAACAATTACTAACTTATTCTTGTACATTACTAATTCTATGCTCTAGCTTGAAATATGGTGTAGATTTAAACATATCAATTTTAATAATATTGTAATTAGTCGTGTTTAAAACATTATATCACCTAACCTAACTAAAGCACGTATTATAAGAATCTTTATAAAAACGTAAATACATTAATTAATTAACAATAATAATTTATTGGTTACCTTAATTAAAACACGGTAATTAAAAAATTATAATAAAGACATATTAAATTGGTCAAATGTATTAAAGATTCTATAATGTACGTGAGCACGGGATTATTAACTATATAATCTATTTTTGTAAGTGGTCAAGAATTCGAATTTCAAAATGGTTCAAATAAATAATTTTTATTATTCGCTTAAGGAATTTAGTTGAAATTGACATGAAATTCACAATAACTTGAAATATTTAGAATAAACTAATATTTTTTTTATTTAATGCATGAATATTGAATAATTATGAAATGAGTTTATATTTATGGATGGTATTCAAAAAAATAAAAAGGGTTGAAAAAAATTGGTCAAATTGAGTTAAATCGTTAATGTATTCAAATTGTTATTTAAACCTATTCAATATAATCAAATATGTAAATGTTATTTAAACATATTCAATATAATTGGACTTTGACCAACAACAATATAAGATTGATTACCTTGCTATAGATAATTTAATGTATTATAGAATAATCAACTAAATTTCATTTCGGGATTATATAATAATCAATTAAATTACATAAATTGTGAAAAATAAATAAATACATGAATACTAACATAAATATAAATCAATATTAAACAAAAATAAAAGACATCTTATCAAACAATTCTCAATATATGAAATTAGCTAGGACAATAACCTGAAATGATAAAATTAAATATTAATATTAATATCACATAATATATATTATAAATTATGGAAGATTTGAATCATGTGAAAAAATGTAAAATTGATGTTATAACTTACAACCGGAAAATGTGAATCGCGTTACCGGAAAAACGAAATAGTAAAGATCTCCATTGAATCTTCGATTTTGATATATAACCTAAAAAGATTATAAGAAAAAATCATATAAATATTAATATAAATACAAACAAAAACGGAAAATTATCAGTTTAATCTTGGATTTTCATATAGAATCTAAAGATATTATAACAAAGTAATATAAAAATTAAAATAAATATAAAACCTTACCGGAAAACATTACCGGAAAACCGTAATAACTTCAACATATTAATTCAATCTTGGATTTTGATTTACAACCTAAAGAGATTATAAAAAAAATTATATAACAATTAAAATAAAATAAAACATTACCGGAAATCTTACCGGAAACAATAGAACCTTACCGGAAAAACATATAACAAAATTGGCCATTACCGGAATATAGGAGACGGTTGAGGAATAATCCGAGAGAGAGAGATATTAAAATGGTTAGGGATTTGTTAGTGTAAGAATTACCGTATGAATGTTAGGTTTTTACACAAAAATTAAAAACCTTGGCACAAAGCTAATCATTTTTACTAAAGAGGCTTTGATGGTGTAAGAATTAGCCTATCAAATGTACGTATTTATGTGAAATGAATTAGGGTAGACTAAATTATAGAAGGAATGTATACAGGTAATTGATTAGAAACATAAATTTAGGAAATTTCAAAAATTTTCAAAAAAGTTATAGTAAGAACGAATAGAAGGGAAATCATAATTAATAGATTTTCAAATTTTGAATTATCTAAAATGCAATATTACATAATTAGATTAGTATAAATGTAATATTATTTAATTTAAATGATGATTATATTTAAACATACGAAAATAAACTTATTAATGTAAAAATATAAGTTACTAATTATATTATTTACAATAATATAATTAATCATCAATTATAACACCATATATTATGCAAATTCATATAAGGTATGAAAATAAAAGTTACTAGTTTTGTTATATATATGTAACTCAATTGTTAATTGTTAATCGTAATTATAAGTCAATGTTTACAATAATAAGTCAATGGGTCAACAATGGATTTCTAACTAAATTGTTATTGTTAAACAATAATAAGTCAATGGATTTGTATTATAATTGATAAAACTTAATGACCGTTATTAAGTCAATGGGTCAATGGGTCAACATCCGTAATTATAGTAAAACTTATTGATTGTTAATTAATTCAAATTTACATTCAAGTTTACACCATAATTTATACAATAATTAATTCAAATTTACAAATTAATTACATTCAAAGAATATACAATAATTAATTCAAATTTACAAATTCTGTAATTAAACCATTTCCTTAATCATGTGGGTCATCCTTTCCAAAATTTATCATGAATGGTACAAACCTTTACAACTTTATGAATTTGATAAATTTTAATAAATATAATATTTTAACAAAATTTTAATATTTTAAATCGGTAATCTCTCTATATTATATATATATTATCCGTAATCTCTATATTAAATCCGTAATCTCTTCTATTGATGAAATATCAAATAATTATCTAAATTATATATTATCTATTATCTAAAAAATTAACAAAGGTGGTGAATGAAATCAACAAAAAATAATAAAATATTCAAAATGAAATTTTAAATATTTGGTTTTCGAAACTATAGCTACGATTTTAAAATATTACATTAACTAGAATATTCAAAATGAAAAATTAAACATTAAATGAAAGATGAAAGATAATACTTTAATAGCATTGATGAATCTTATTTTAATATATTATTGATTTATTTTATTAAGATGAAAATTAGAGAAGCCATTGATATACACGGAAAGTATGAAAATCAACTAATAGGAAGGGGAAACTGGACTTAAAGCCTATTGCTTTAATAGTATAGTTAGATTCTATGAATCCTATTTCATTTATAATAATGAAAGGCTAAACTTTTATACTGCCTGGGTTTGGATGAATATTTTTTAGACTCGTTTTATTTTTGGTTTTGGATTTATTATTCACTGGTTCATGCTTTGTTAAAGTTTTTATTTTATTTGGTTGTGATGCATATGCGTATTTGGTATTAATTCATTATCAATTTTTTGTTCCATCTGCTTTTTTGTGAATGTCTTTCATGTATGGATGCATATTAGGTTGCTTACTGTGTGTTTGTAACTAGTTTATGATATATTATTAACGTATTCCATAGGAGCGGTAATTGAGAGTTTAGAGATACCTTATATTCTGTCACTTGAGACCGGGAGGTAATTAAGTGTCGTCCGTTTTAGTCTTTGTGGGTTTGGGTAGTGATTGCACGGGAGTGAGTTACCCTAGACTACTTTAAATTCTTACAGATCCAAATTATAACCGAATTCAATAAGAATACCCTTTTACGCCTTAGGGTGTTTTGTGATTAGAAATACCGGGAGGTGATTTAATCTTTGGGTACCCTAGCATAATTAGGTAAGGTGAGACCGGGAGGTGATCCGAACCATTAAACCGTTAAGCTTTACATGATATTTAGGGTTCTTAGGTTTTGTTGGTGAGACCGGGAGGTGATCTAGCATACTTAAGTTATTCCTTAAATTTCATATTTTAGAATCCGGTACTGATCATATATCCAATTTCGAGAGTTTACGAGTTGACTAATATGATTCCTTGCCTAGGTATTTGTTTCACCCTATTTGAATTCTAAACCGATTTGTCCGTGTCTAGTTTAGAGTAAGTATTATTTATTTTATATTTAATAATTAAAAAAAGACAAAAATCAATTAAATATATTTATTTAAGTTATTAGTCAGAATCTAGTTTAGGTGTCGATAGTGTCCCGTGGGTTCGATATCTAGACTTCATTATGCTTTACTACAGTTGATAGGTACACTTGCCTGCCTAGTGGTCTAGCTTTAAGATAGTCTAGATTTATAAATTTATAACTAGAGTGTCTAGGTTAAGTTAAGATTTTATTAGACCGCGTTTTAGCACATCAGATACCCATACGCATTTCACTATATCCGACTTCAATTGGATATTTTGGACCTTAATTCTCGACACAAAACTTGGAAATTGAATCAAATCATTGATATACATGCTTAATATGGCTAAACTGACATGGTAATTATGTTAACATTATTAAAAACGATATGTTCTTCCTTAATAACAAAGCCGATGGAAAATTTAACATGATATACAAGAAATCCTTTATTAAATAAATTAATTAAATTAGCAGATCTTATCACCAAACCCAAGCCGACATAACCCCTCTATTTAATTGAGTTATCGTTATCATTTACGTGTTCATTCATCACCTAATTTAGCCGGCTCGTGTTCATCGTAATTAACCTATCATAGATCGTTATATGAGATAATTGATTACTGTAATACGTTCGTCATTACCTAATGAATGAAAACCCTAACATTAATCAAACCAACATCAATCGGATTAACCGATTGATGTTGTTAGGATTTATAATTGAACTCTGATCAGTTTATGTTCGTTTATAATGAAGCGTTTGTATGTTATAACCAAATGACTGGTTAGCTCAGTTGGTTTGTGTCAAGGGTACGGAGTGTCTGGTCGCGGGTTTGAACCCCAGCCACCCCTTTTCATTTGTTTTTGGTAATTTTAATCTTTTTAATATATAATAATGATAATAAACATTAAATAAATTTTATTTTATCAAGAACCAACAATGTTGCATGTGTTTTTCCGTATTTCTACCAAATCCTATAGATATATATATATATATATATATATATATATATATATATATATAATAAAACTTGAATAATCTAAATATTTAAGGTATTAAAAATAATATTTTGTTATATGTGTGTGTATATATATATTTAAAAATAGCTTTCATATTATAAATATTTATTTTATTACATATAGTTAATTAATCTTTTTATACTTGTTGGGCTAGTATTAATATGGTTTGTACTTGTATTGGGCTTATATTGTAAACCGAGATCACATGGATCTTGGTGGGCTTTTGGTTAGTATTGGGCTTGTATGTAGTCTCTATATAAACCATGTAACTAGGTTTACTATAGGGTTAGACGTGTGAGAGGGAGATGAGAGAGATATCAGTGGTTTTGTGTAACCCGTTGTGCTTAAGCACTAGAGGTTTAATATATGTGTGTTTTGAAACATATTCATCGTGTTCTCGTTGTGTTTGTTTGCATTATATTGAATCATCTCGTGTTAGTTTCCGCATAATCAC
Source organism: Bidens hawaiensis (assembly GCF_021521415.1). Lineage (NCBI taxonomy): Eukaryota > Viridiplantae > Streptophyta > Magnoliopsida > Asterales > Asteraceae > Bidens > Bidens hawaiensis. The sequence goes on along the minus strand of NW_027499848.1, from coordinate 32,753 downwards.
GAGATTAGGTAATATTACATTGAAAGATATGTCCACAGGACTTACAATTGGTATCATAGCCTATTGACCTATTCTATGCTTGGTTGTGATATCACAAATTTAAGTATTGTGATTTTGTGGTTGTTTTGGTGGCCGAAATAGTTGATTTTCCGGTGATCTATTCGTCGGAGTAGGGGTGTGCATGGCTTGGTTTGTGGAGGTTTTGAGCCAAACTCATAACAATAACCGTATGTCGGTTAATGGATATCCATAACCTTAACCGATCCATTATGGCGGTTTCGGTTAATCGTTTTTGAAGGTTATAAGTAGCCGGTTTGGGTCGGTTAACCATAACCAAAAACAATGTATCTACACCAAAAATTTTGGTACCAAATATTACAGAAAATGACATTACATAGTCCAACAAAATTTATAATCCATAATACTAATATCAAATATTAATAAAAAAAATAGCAACATATAATCCAACAATAAAATTCCAAGTTTATTCAATAACAAAGGTTGGATCAAAACCATCAAAATGGTATATTCCAACCATATGTTTGGTGGAACTTAGCCTCAAACATATTGTTGGTTAGATAAATGGGTCGGTTCGGTTATAGCGGGTTTGGAATTATCTTTAACCAAAACTGACCCATATTTGGCGGTTTTGGAAAATTCACTATACCGACCCACCGGTTATGTCGGTTATTGGTTAAGATTGGTTTGGTTATGTCGGTTATGGTTCAGTTAAACAGTTATGGCGGTTAAGTTGCTCACCCTTACATCAGAGAAGGAAAGAGGTTGAAGATAGACTTAATTTTGGTTAAAATTCAAATCCCAGAGATTTTGAGATTTAAGTTGTTACCAAAGTTATTTGGTCAAAGCTTCCTTGGGTTTCTTGGAAGTTCTTGGGCAATTTACACCGTTTTCGGCCATCGATTGGTCGTTCTCGGTGAATTATGTTAGTTCTCGACTAATCCAAGTGTTCTCGGTGTCTTTTGATTGTTTTCGGTCAATTACTAATGTTCTCTGTTGACTTTTGGGAGTTCTCGGTCAACTAAGAGTGTTCTCTGTTGACTTTCCAAGTTCTAGGCTACTGTAGTGATTGTTCTCTGTTGATTTTAGAGGTTCTCGGATGACTTTCTGGGTTATCGGTCAAAGTTGTTTATTCGCGGCTGTGACTATACATTTGGTCCTGTTCTTATTGGGCCTTAGGAAAACTGAAATATTAATTTTGACCTATATACTAGACCAGATCATTAACTGTTTATCCATGATGGACCAAGCAACTAATAATCTATCAAATGTTGCACTGCATCAAGCACTGGACTCCATTATGGGAACTGCTACTCGTGTACCTCGTTTACTATCGCATCAATCTCAGAATAACTTCTCTATGTTTAAATCTGCTCAGGGTCAATTCTCTTAGGCACCACCACAACCAACTCCCATGTTCTTTCCTCAACTTGTTCAACAATCTGATTCTGTTGCATCCTCCAGTCAGTCTCCCAATAAGATTCCATATATCTCAAAGGAGACTCAAGAAAACATCGCCTTAATGGCTGGATTCATGAATTGCTACAACGCCTTTCTTGCTGGAGATCTGGTTCAACCACTTGTAGCTTTTGAGTTGGATCAAATCCGTCCTAATGATGTGGAGGAAATGGATATCTCTTGGCAAATCGCCATGGTAGTGTTTTGCGTGAAGAAATTTACAAAGAGAACGGGCAGAAACAACTGGAATGTGCCAACTAATCAGAAGATGGGATTTAAACACTCTGAGGTGCTACAACTGTCACGAGCCGGGCCATTTCGCTCGTGAATGCGCTAACCCAGCTAAGGAAGGAAACAGATAAAGCGAACTGCTTCCAGTGAGAAATGCAAGAGGAGAAAATGCAGCAAGTGCAGGTGAAGGTGAGCGAGGTTTAGTATCTCAACAATTCTCTTGGAATGATCAGATGACAACTCTCAACATCAACAATCCTGCAAACTTTGCCCAAATTGAAGTTACTGAAGAAGAGAATGTTGCTGAGAAACAAGTGAAGTAACTTCAATTTGCTTTCATGGCTTTCACCCATTCCAGCCCATCCGAGGTAAGTTCCGAATTATTTTCACAAGCTTGTATTAATAAAGTAGATTTATACAAATCCCACAATAGTAACTTGCTTAGATAAATGGAAGTAATAAAATCTGAAAATTTTACTCTTAAGAAAACTGAGAAAGCTTTCAAGATAAAATTGAGGCACTTAAAAGGAATTTTTCTAAACTTCAATATGATTTTAGCATAAAATGCTGTCACCACTTAGATGCCAAACAAAAATTTGTTGATTTAACTGCTGAATTGGAAGCCTCTAAATTATAAATCGTTAAGTTAGCTAATAAATTTGAAAGAGCTGAACTAGATTTTAAGAAATTTGATGGCTCCAGTGCTGTTGTTAACTCCATAATTGAAAATCAATTATGGTGGAAAGAAAAATTCAGGTGAGGGTATAGGGTACAATGTCATACCCCCTCCATACAACGACAACTACATTTGTCTTCCTCTTACCAAAGATCAGGAAGAAAAGGTAAAAAACATGTAGTATAGTAAATCAGCTAAAAATGACAAATGTGCTGCTGGTTCAGTAAACGCTATTGAATCAACATCAGGGGTGAACGATACTAATGTGTTTGATTCACGTGCAGATGTTGTAATTGTTGAGGATTGGACTGATGAGGATGATGACCTATCTGTTTTGAATAATAAAGATATTAACTCTAATGTTCCTTTGAATTTACCTGTTTTGAATTCTATTGCTTCAAATGTTTATGTGGGCTCTGATTTTAAGAGCAAAGATAACTGTGTGGTTGATTTATCAAAAACTTTAAAATCTGATGGTGTGCTTTTGAATAAATTTGATAAAAATAAGATTTCTCATAAATACTCATCACCTAAGTTTGTTAAAGAAGGAAGTTCAAATGTTCAAAATTGTGATAAATCGAGCAATAAGTCAGATGGTATATACCAAGTAAAGCAAACTAGCTCACACAACAGATCTAGACTAGGAGTATACCACAATGAATTTTACGTTAACCGTCAAACATGTTTTAACTATGGTATTCCTGGTCATATTGCTAGAAATTTTTCACACCGTCCATATGTCCCTTATTATGGATGTCATAAGAGGAATATGCCTCGAAATACTTTCTATAAGTATACTTTGAAAAAATCAAGGTATTATGAGGCAAATCCTTATAATGGTGATTGGAAAAGAGACAAGGCTGATAGGTTAAGCTCTCATCCGACCAACCCTAACTTGTTTCAGAAGCATGATTGAAACTCTGCTTCGGTTTCAAAAACCAAGTTGGTTTCTGGACTGAAACAAGTTCGGAAGTCGAAAACAATTGTGCCTTCAGCTCGTAAACCAGAGATTATGTCATCCGTTCATGCAAATAACAAAGCCTTTAAAACCATACATGAATGGCTGCCTAAATCTTCGGTGACCAAGCAATCATGCTCGATCTTAGATAATCAAGAAGACATGCCATGGCAATCCGTGACACATTTAGATAAACCAGGTTTACCCAACACTACTATGGACTGGGTACCAAAAACTAACTAATCTCGCACATCGTGCAGAAACAGCTATGGAGGAATATCATCAGACCTTGGTATGTTGATAGTGACTGTTCCAGGCACATGACAGGAGACATCTCCCAACAACACGACATTCAAATCTTTAACGGTGGGTATGTTTCTTTCGCGGGAGGAGAAAATGGGAAGATTAATCAGAAGGGTAATGTAAGTAATGGCAATTTTAAACCAAACTTCAACTCTTACCCTATTTTGTTCCCATCCTCAATCTACAAGGACTAGAGTGCAAAATTTCATATTATAAACCAAATAATCCATTTACCCAAGATCCGAACCCGATACCCGCACCCATTTCACTATACCCGATTTCAATTGGATATCTTGGACCTTAATTCTCGACAAAAAACTTGGAAATTGAATCAAATCATTGATATACATGTTTAATCTGGCTAAACCGAGATGATAATTATGTTAACATGATTAAAAGAGATCCGTTCTTCCTTAATAAAAAAGCCGACGGAAAATTTAACTTGATATATAAGAAATCCTTCATTATAGTTCAATTAAATTAGCAGATCTTATAACCAAACCCTAGCCGACATAACCACTCTATTTAATTGAGTTATCGTTGTCATTTACCTGTTCATTCATCACCTAGTTTTGTCAGCTCGTGTTCATCGTAATTAACCTATCATAGATCGTTATATGAGGTAATTGATTACTGTAATACCTTCATCATTACCTAATGAATGAAAACCCTAACATTAATCACACCAACATCAATCGGATTAACCGATTGATGTTGTTAGGGTTTATAATTGAATCTGATAAGTTTTCGTTTGTTTATAATGAAGCGTTTGTATCTATAACCAAATGACTGGTTAGCTTAGTTGGTTTGGGTCAAGGGCACGAAGTGGCTGGTCGCGGGTTCGAACCCCAGCCACCCCTTTTCATTTGTTTTTGGTAATTTTAATATTTTATATATATAATAATGATAATAAACATTAAATAAATTATATTTTATCAAGAACCAACGAAGTTGCATGTTTTTTTTTGAATTTATACCAAATCCTATAAGTATATGTATATATATAATAAAACTTGAATAATTTAAATATTTAAGGTATTATAAATAATATTTTGTTATATGTATATATATTTAAAATTAGATTTCATATCATAAATATGTATTTTATTACATATAATTAATTAATCTTTTTATACTTATACATATTATATATAAACATATATTTTTACATTAATAACTAATTAGTTAAAAAAATAATAAGATGTAAAGATATATAAAATAGTAAATATATAAATTATAATAATCATTCATCAAATTCTCAACTTTATCCCTCTAAACCGTCAGTTCCTTATGTTTGTTTTCACACTTTATCTTTATTAGGCTTTACCTCAATGCTTGATCTACCATCTTCGTTCTTATTATCTTATTCGCGTTTGCTCGTCTGATAAGGTGAGTATCTCACTCCCCTCTTTTACTGTTTTTAAATCCTTTTGGGTACATATGCGTTCGTAGATATTTTTATTACTATATACTACTCAACTTGCAACTGTTAGTCTTGTGTTTTTAACAATTTATCGTGTTATATGCTTTTTATGCTTTACTTGAATACATGTCGGAGAGGTCCAACATATTCTCAGACTAGTATGATCATACGCCCGTCGTGTTAGCCATCGTTCAGTTCATCTAACATCGAGCTTACCGACAACATTATTTACTTGCTCATTGGTTAAATTACTTATCTCACTTGACACAGTTTGCTCTTTTAGATTATTATTATTATTATTATTATTATTATTATTATAGTGTATTAAATCTCGTGTTATACTCACTCAACCTAGTGTTGACGAAATTATTTTATTTTTAACGCATATGCAGGTTGATCTAGTTGCAAGATTTGGTGAAGAACTTAGGATATGCTATGTTAGAGAAGAGATTATCAAGACTTAATTAAATTTAGATTTTGAATTATTTTGTTTATATGAATTATGTACTTGTATTTGATTTATTTGAATAATGAATTAAATTTAATAGATATTGTCACTTTATAAATTATCGCATGATAGTACATTGAGAGCTGTGAGCAATCAGTTCACGCCCCGACATTTCCGCCTTATGTTGGGGTGTGACATATAACCCACCAAGATCTATACCAGCACATAAAGGAATGCACCACGTCGATTCCAACACCCTTGTCACCGCACAACTTAAATCACTTTCTTAAAAGTTCGAATTACTTCAAGCCGAGCTATCCAAAACCAAAATCACCTATGACACTTGTCGAGGAACACATAAGACAAGTGACTGCAAACATGTCGTTATGGCTATGGATGAAGTTAACTTCATCGCCCGTCAAAATAATGCTTTCAGTAGCAACTACAATCCAGGATGGAGAAACCACCTGAATTTCAGTTGGAAGGACGAAAGTAACACTCAAACCCTACCCAGATTCGAAAAGAGGCAGACGAATTATTCTTTCCAAACTAAACCTCAATTTCAAGAGAAAATTCCAGTAGCAATCAAAATCCGAACTACTCAAGGATTGAAAACATGTTGACCCACATCATGACCAAGACAAATGAAGCAGAAACGAAGGCCGAATTAAGAGCCGTTGACATCAGCGGAGTATTGTTAAAGCATGAAGCTGACTTAAAAAGCCAAACATGCGTCATTGCATAATCTAGAAACTCAGATCGAACAGATTGCCCGACAATTGTCTGAAAGACCACCCAATGCCCTTCCAAGCAACACAATAACTAACCCAAATGCAACAGCAAATGCTGTTTACATTAAGAAGTGGCACAACCACTGTTGCCTCCAACTTCATAACTAGTTATGGAGAAGGAAGTCCCTGATAAGATACAAGAAAGACTGAACCCAGCAAGTACCATACAATCAAAGGAACCAGTCTGAACTTATGTTCCACCTATTCAGTGTCCTGGATGACTGAAACAGGAGAAATTGGAAGCTCAATATGGGAAGTTTTAGAAGTCTTCAAACAACTCCACATCAACATCCCTTTCATCGAGGCCATTGCTCAGATAACGAAATATGCAAAGTTTCTTAAAGAAGTGCTGACCAACAAAAGGAAGTTGAGAGCTCTCGCATGCCACCTTGAGTGAAGAATGCTCAGCTGTCCTTTGAAACAAGCAGCTACAAAAAATGACCGATCCAGGGAGCTTTACTATCCCTTGCCTCATAGGAAATTTATCTGTTAGCAATGCGCTGGCCGACCTAGGAGCAAGTATTAATTTAATGTCTTATGCGGTTTTTGCAAAACTAGGTATAAGAGAACCAAAGCCCACCGCATGAGCATTCAGTTAGCTAACCGATCAGTTAAATATCACCAGGCCATTGTTGAAAACATGCTTGTCAAAATTGATAAATTTGCTTTCCCAGTAGATTTTGTGATTATAGACATGGAGGAAGATAAATGTGTACCTCTGATCTTAGGAAGACCCTTTTTAGCCACCGCAAAGGCTATTATTGATGTTTGCACCGACAAACTCACACTTAGGGTCAATGACGAGGCAATCACTCTTGACATAGAAAAATCTATGCAACATCCGCAACATCACAATGACACATTACACTATGTTGACATCATTGATTCTATCGTGAGTTGCTATGTGGGAGACTCCTCCATCAGTAACCGAATTGGAAAATAATTCTTGACCAAAACCATCACCAAAACCATTTTGGAATACGAAAATCCTGATGCTAACAACAACAGTCAAGAAGTATCGGAAGTAGTATGTGAGATCACCGAGTGTGATGAAAAAGAAAAACCATCAGTCGAAGAACCACCGGCCTTGGAGTTAAAAGAACTTCCGAACCATCTCGAATACGCTTTTCTAGAAAAAGTTTCTCAACTCCCAGTAAATATTTCATCTCACCTTTCTAAAGAAGAGAAAGACGAACTTCTTACGGTTCTAAAAACCATAAGAACGCTATCACATGGTGAAGAAAGAAGTTATGAAACTCCTTGATGTAGGATTAATCTAACCAATCTCAGATTCACCTTGGGTTAGTCTAGTTCAAGTAGTACCCAAGAAGGGAGGGATGACAGTAGTAATGACCGAGAAAGAAGAACTAATACCAATGAGGACCATCACAGGCTGGCAAGTTTGCGTTGCTATCGTAAGCTTAATGAAGCCACAAGGAAATATCATTTTCCACTTCCTTTTATCGATAAAATGCTTGAGCAGTTGTCTGGAAAAACTTTATGTTGTTTTCTTATAGATTCTCCGGATACTTTCAAATTCCCATTGCTCCTGAAGATCACGAGAAAACCACATTTACATGTCCGTATGGCACCATTGCCTACCGAAGAATGCCGTTTGGACTATGTAACACTCCGGCCACCTTTCAACGTTGCATGGTGGCCATCTTTCATGAAATGATTGAACACTTTATAGAAGTTATCATGAACGACTTCTCAGTCTTTGGTGACTTCTTCGATCATTGTATGAGAAACCTAGACATAATGTTTACTAGATGTGAAGAAGTGAACTTAGTACTTAATTGGGAAAAATCCGACGTAATGGTCAAAGAAGTCATTGTTCTCGGTCATAAGATATCCCAAGCAGGACTAGAAGTTGATAGAGCAAAAATCAAACCATATCCTAACTTCTAGAACCAACTTCAATCAAAGCAATTAGAAGTTTTCTAGGTCACACAGGATTCCATCGCCGCTTCATAAAAGGCTTTTCCCAAATTGCTAGACCTATGACCAAACTTCCGGGGAAAGATGCAGCATTCATCTTTTCTGAAGAATGTGTTGAATCATTCAACACATTGAAAAATAAACTTGTCAACGCACCAATTATGACTACACCCGATTGGACCATTCTATTTGAAATCATGTACGATGCAAGTGACTTTGCAGTTGGAGCCGTACTCGGCCAACGCAAAGAAAAACTTTTTCACCCAATTTACTATGCTAGTAAAACTATTAATGATGCACAAGAAAATTACACAATGATAGAAAAAGAGCTATTAACCGTAGTTTTTTCCTTTGAAAAATGTAGGTCCTAGCTGGTTCTTTCCAAAACCATTGTTTACACAGACCTTGCCGCCATACGATACCTCTTCAATAAACAAGATGAAAAACCCAGATTCATCTGATGGATTCTACTACTCCAAGAATTTGACATAGAAGTCCAAGACAAGAGAGGAGCAGAGAATGTAGCCGCAGACCATCTTTAATGCTTAGAATGCCCAGCTTCAAAAGAACATCACAAGGAAATCATCGATGACAATTTTTCACATGAAGTTCTCATCCATATCCAATCATTCATGAAAGAGGGTATCACGAACTATCTAGCTTGTGGAATCCTAAGAAAAGGGCTAACTCATCAACAACGAAAACAATTCTTCTCTGACCTTAGGTTCTACTTATGGGAAGACCTTCACTTGTTTAGAGTAGGAGTCGATCAAGGTTATTCGTAGGTGTGTGTCCGGAAAGGAAACCTTAGATATTCTCAAACACTGCCATGAAGGACCAACTGGGGGACACCACAATACCACCACCACGGTACAGAAAGTGTTTGATGCAAGATTCTTCTAGCCCACCATACATAAAGACACGCATGATTTTATCCAAGCATGTGATGCTTGTCAAAGAGTCGGAAACATCTTAGCCAAGAATGAGATGGTTCAGAAAGGCATTAAAATTTGTGAGGTCTTTAATGTATGGGGAATAGATTTCATGGGGCCATTTCCTAACTCATTCGGCAATAAATACATCCTAGTAGCAGTCGACTACGTGTCTAAATGGGTAGAGGCACAAGCACTTCCCACTAACGATGCTCGGATTGTTGTACGATTTCTGAAAAAGTTATTTCCACAATTCGGTACTCCAAAGGCTTTATTCAGCGATAGAGGTACTCACTTATGCAATGCCCTAATGGACAAAATCCTGGCACGATATGGAGTTCACCACCGTTTGGCAACACCATATTATCCGCAGACCAGTGGGCAAGTGGAAGTCTCGAATCGAGGGATAAAGAGGATCCTCGAGAGAACTATTGGAATGAATCGTAAAAACTGGGCATAAAAGTTAGATGATGCTTTGTGGGCCCTTAGGAAGGCATATAAAACCTCCATAGGAACAACACCTTTCAAACTTGTTTATGGGAAAGCATGCCATCTACCCGTAGAATTAAGACACAAAGCTTATTGGGCTCTTAGAGCAGTGAACTTTGATCTAACGTCCGTCGGTAAAAACCGGAAAGATCAGATTCACGAGCTAGAAGAACTGAGAACATTGTCTTACAAAAAATCCTGGTCTTACAAGAAAAAGACTAAACGTCTACATGAGGCCCTCTTAAAAGGAAATAAAACATCTTTTTCCAAGAAAGCTGAAATCTCGTTTGACAGGCCCATACATAGTTGAAACAATTTTTGACTATTATTTCAAATTCTGACGACCACAAATTCAAAGTTAATGGACATCGATTAAAACCATACATCGATGGACCATTCGAAGCCGTCTCGGAGGTAGTAATCCTCCACCAGAATGGCAAAACCGATGAACATACTTGAAGTAGGGTTTGGCCAAATGTTAGTGCACGGTTTTGCGTCTTGAGTCTTTGTAATTATCGTTAACATATTTGTTTTATGTTTAATGTAGCAAACAAATATTTATATGTCTAGTTCGTTATATGTATTGTCTGGTTCGCTAAGGTTGTTTAGCGAACTAAGACTTAAGTTTTTTCCCTCCTGATTCGTTAGGGGATGTTAATGAATCAGGGGGTGATTCGTTAAGCAATTTGAGTTATTAATGTATGTAACGAAGTAGTGTCTGGTTCGTTAGGGGATGTTAACGAACCAGACCTATCTTCTATATATAGTGAGCACTGTTCACGTTTAATTTAAGTTTTGAGAGAATTAATTAACGAAACCCTGTCCATACTCTCTCTCGATCTTCAACTTAAGTTACTGATATACATATACTGATAATACATATACATATATAAAACTTAATCATTACATAATTATGAGTTAGATCTATATTAAGGTATTAATCGCATACATACAGATCTAAGATCTGTTATCATTATTGGATTGATACCCCTGGTTCTAACAAGTGGTATCAGAGCTTTCGGGGCTCAATTACACTTGATTTGGTGTTTATTTAGAGAATTGATTGGTTAATTAGTTTTAAATATCGATAGTGTTCTATTTTGGTTGAATTTGGATAAGTTTAAAGGTTAATTAAGTGAATTATGGACGAGTTGGATTGGATCTGAGTTGATATGAGTATTGGTAAGGTTGTGTGAATTGGAATTGAAGTTTGGATTTGTTTCGGATTGAATCGTTATTGGATTTTGGTGATTACCGAAACAGAGGTTGTGTCTTGATATAATTGAGTTGGTAATTGGAGATAATCGGTTACGAGGTTAGTTGTATTGGATTCACAATTGTGTTACGAGTGTTTTGGTAGGTAATTTGTGAGTTTTGGTTGTGATTTGAGGAAGTATTACGGATTTGGAACTTCTGGGTTCCTGGGTTGTGTGTTCTTCATTTCCAGAAAATCTGGAAATCTTCTTTGAAGATTTGAAGATTTGAAGATGAATATGATTCGCTATCATCTTTCTGATGATTTGTTATATTATTCACTTTGATTCGTCATCTAATTTAGTTGATTCGTTATAAACTTCAAGTGATTCGCTAGCCAGTTCGCATCAGTAGTCGATTCGTGTTATCTGATTCGTTATTTGGGTTATCTGATTCGTGTGACACGCGTCTACTTTGGGATTTGTGTTATAACAACCTTTGCCACGTGGCATAAGGTGTCAGAGTTTAATGGTTCTGAAGGAGAATAATTATTTCTTGAATGAAGATTTGGCTGCAATTGAATTTTTACAAAAGATTGAAGCTAGGGAATATGATCTTAAATGTCAAAAATCTTCCAAGGAGAGTCAAGATCCTTCTTTCTATGGTGGAAGTATGCCTCTTAGTTCAACCATTTCTCCACTAACTGCTTTTCTTACTCAAGCTGCTAGTGAGAATGCAACTACAGTATATAGTGATCCACAAGCTTGTTTCTATACGGCGGGAAATACTGGATCTTCTGGAATCTCTGGTTCATCTGGAGGATCGGGAACTTCATCATCTACAAGTCAATTCTCATCTCAAACTAATGTAAACATAAAAGAGGCTGAACAAAATTTTGCTTTTTTGTCTGCCTTTATGTCTTCTTATGAGAATTTGGTGAGTAGCAAGATTGCAACGAGTGATTTAACCAATGAAGACTACGATCAAATTGATCCTGATGATCTAGAACTCATGGTTTTAAAGTGGAACATGGCAATGATTGTACGAAAAGTTAAGAGATTTATGCAAAGAACTGGAAAAGATCTTCCTGCCTTGAACAAGAAATTGGGCTTTGACAAGTTAAAGGTGAAATGTTATAACTGTCAAGAGTTCGGGCATTTTGCGAAAGAATGTGATAAACCAAAGAAGGAGTATACTGGTCCTCGTGGTCAAACTTAAAATTCCTCTACACCACGAGTCAATGATGCTGAAAAGAAACCGTCTACTTCTGGGTCACATGCAGTATTAGCCGATGGAAGTGATTGGTCACAACGACTACTGTTCAATGATAATCAAGCTAACCTTGCTATGTTTGGATTTCCTGAATATGTTCAAGATGTAAGTGGAAGTGAAGTTTCTTCTGATGCCGATACTGAGTCTGAGTCTGATGATTCAAGTGAAAAGCTTCCAACTAGCTTTGCTTGTATGGCGAAGATCAGTGATTCTACCACGTCTGCTTGCATGGCCAAGCAAAATGAGGTTAGTAATTCTGCTTCTAAGTTATCATGTGTTGATTGTGAGTATAATAACTCTAAGGTGGATTCATTAAAACTTCAAAATGATAATTTGCTAAAAGAGATTGTTTCTTTAAAGGATACTTATAGGCAATCCTTGACCTCTTAAATGAATTCAAGAGAGAAAATTGAGGCATTAACTGTAAGTAATCATGATCTGAGTTGTCGGTGAAAATGACCATCAATGATCAAAAATTTCAAGAAATTTTGAAACATAGGTAAAAAATAACTGAGCTTGAAAATGAGGTTCTTGAATTAAAGAACAAATTGGGTAAATTCAGGAATTCTTCTTTTTTGTTAAATGAAATAATTGAAGTATCTGGTAAGCAAAAAGATTCTAACAAAGGGATAGGTTTTGTTGAAATTCCACCACCTTTTCATAATGATTACAAACCAAATCCTTTTGCTAAGAAAGAAGAAGATGTGATTGTAAAAGAGTCTGTAATTCCTGAACAGACAAAGTTGGTTAAACATGAAAGTGTTAAAACCCAACTTTCAATTCAGAAACCTCATGTTTAAAGCAACAAAGTCTTTGTTGAAAATGTTGACAAAGTTATCATTGAGGATGTGTTTGAACCTGAAATTATACACAAGAACAAGAACATTCCAAGTTCTAATCACATACTTTGTGAACCTCATGAATTTGAGGAGGCTGTGTATGGTTCGCACACAACTAAGATGAAACAAGATGTCAATGTCAAACTAGTGAAGGCTAAGAAACCAGAAAAACCCAAAAATCTGATGAGGATTTGTTGCGTTTTATAAATCCTAATGTCTCTAAGCCATCATCTGCAGGGTTTTTAAGTTAAAAGGGATGGACACGATGTTCTCTGAGAAAGACATTCCAATAAGTATCATTAAACCTGAACTAATTGAGAGTGTATTTCATAATGAGACTTCTAAGATTCATGAACTTGAACGTGTGTATGCTCAAGCAATGACATCAGTTTCATCTGATCCATTGACTAAAGCAAAGCAAGTTTTAAAGCAAGCTAAGAAAATTCAATTTGTGAAGTCAACTGGAACAGATACATTAAAAAGTTTTTCAAACTGTTCAAATTTGGACTTCAACTTGAAAAAGAAATCTGAGTTATCTGATGATTTTGCTAAGAGCATGACCAAAAATGTGAGTCATCATTCAACTTCTGTGTCACATGTTCCAACAAACTCACAACATAATCATGTTGACATGCGAAGCTGTTTCCTTTGCGGTCAACAAGGTCATGTAGTAAGAAATTGTGGCCAGAATAACTATCAACATCTTCATCCTTTTATCAAGGACCATTCCGAACCGGTTCCCTTGGTAAAGGAGATTCTGAAACGACCTGTGTCGTATGCTGATGATACTCACATTATGTTCTCGGATGTAAATCCTCGAAAAGTTGTTCATGTGAATGAAACTCATGGTTCCGTTAAACCTAAGTTTATTCCAACTGAACCTTTATGTAAGAATGTTAATTCAAATGTAGTTCAAGCTGCGTATCTAAGACCAAAGTCTAAGAAGCCTATAACTTATTCTCAAGTTGCTGAACAACAATTGAATGAAACTAAAGTTATTTTTTCTCAAGAAAACCAAAAGGTGCCCAAGACCGAGGCCTGGGCTGCCTTATTAAACTAATCATTTTCTTTTGTGTGTAGGGTACATCCAAGACCATTTCTGGTGAAAACTGGATCATGGATAGTGGATGTTCTCGTCATATTACTGGGAATCTCAACCTCTTAACAAATGTGAGAAATATTCAAGGGGGTTATGTGGCGTTTGCTGGGAATTATGGGGGTATGATTACACAGGAAGGTGATGTGTCGAATGTAAAGATTACCTTTGAGAAGGTTAATTATTGTGATAAAGTGGAACATAACTTATTGAGTGTGTCGCAAATCTGTGATAAGCAATACACTACAATATTTACAGATAAAGAGTGTCTGATTTTGAAACCGGGATACGTGATTCCCAAGGACATGGTTGTCATGCGATCACCTCGATCAAATGATATTTATGTCTTAAATATGAATTCTAAAGTATCTACATTGATCGAAACGTGTTTTCTCTCGAAAGCAACCGAGAAAGATTCAGCTCTTTGGCATAGAAGTATGGGTCATATACATGTTCGAAAGATGAACTACCTGATGGCAAATGATTTGGTAGAGGGTGTGTCGTTGAAGAATTTTAAATTATCTAATCACTGTGTTGCTTGCAAGAAGGGCAAACAGAAGAAGAAATCGCACCCATCTAAGTTATTGAATTCCATTGATACTCCTCTTGAACGACTACATATGGATCTTTTTGGTCATGTGAATCGTGCGAGTATTTCTGGAGATTGGTATTGTCTTGTGGTGACTGATGATTATTCAAGATACTCATCGGTCTTATTTATGAGTTCGAAAGATCAAACGCCTATTTTGGTACAAAAATTTATCACTAAGATCGAATCATTATACAAACAAAAGGTGAGGAGAATTCGAAGTGATAATGGGTCTGAATTCAAGAACACTATATTGGATTTCTTTTGTGTCCAAAAGGGAATTCACCGTGAATATAGTACACCTTATGTACCTCAACAAAACGGTGTTGCAGAACGAAAGAATAGAACCTTGATTGAAGCTGCAAGAACTATGCTGGCTGATTCTAAGCTTCCTGTCCAATTTTGGAATGAGGCGGTGAACACAGCTTGTTATACTCTTAATCGGGTTTTAACTGTTAAACGAATCAAGAAAACAAGTTATGAGCTTTTAAACAATCGAAAGCCTAACTTAAAGTACTTGGAACCTTTTGGGTGTCCTTGTACTATGTTGCAAAAGGATGTAGGAAAGTTTGAAGAAAAATCCATTGAAGGGTATGTCTTGGGTTATGCTTCTCCTAAGAAACGTGTATTTAACTTCACGTCTGGTTGTGTTGAGGAATGGTACCATGTGGACTGTCAAAAGTACACTACTCCTACTCAAGGAAAAGATCCCGACTGGATGTTTGACTACGATGGCTTATTTAATTCATTTACTCCTTCAACCGATTATCCAGATGAAGATTTAGTTCGGGCTTATTTTGAAGAACATTTTGAAATTCCAAGGTTTGCAAGTTCAAATGATGCTGAAGCTCCAACTGTTGTTCCAACTGAAGAACCTGAGAATGAGTCATCTGTTCAAGTTGATAATGCTTCTACTTCGTCTGATGATAATGCTGTTGAGGATCAAGTTATTGAACTTGATGGTGATGTTTCATCTCATGAATTGGGTGAACATTACACTAATTTATTTGAAAATGTTACTGTTTCTGAAAATCCTACTCTCAGGATTCATAATTACCATCCACAAGAAAATATTATTGGAGATCTTGATGTGGGAGTTCAAACACGACATCAAGTTGCTTCATCGAGTGAAAATAATGTCTTGTGTGCTTATGCTGATCTACATTCGTCTGGAATTGTAAATCTTGCTAAATTCACTTGTTTTCTATTCCAATATGAGCCAACAACTCCTCGTGTGGCACTTCAAGATCCTTCTTGGGTAGAAGTCATGCAAGAAGAATTACAGCAATTTGCACATTTAGGTGTTTGGGATCTTATCGATAAACCTGAGTCAAGAAGGCGATTCCGACTAAGTGGGTATATAAGTGTAAGAAAGACGATCGTGGGGTAATTGTGAGAAACAAGGCACGTTTAGTGGTGCAAGGTTTTCATCAGCAAGAGGGTATTGGTTATACTGAAGTATATGCTCCAGTTGCAAGATTAGAGTCGATTCGAATCTTTCTGGCATATGCGGCTTACAAGAATATTAAAGTTTATCAAATGGATGTCAAGAGTGCTTTTCTCAATGGTGAACTTCATGAGGAAGTGTTTGTTTTACAGCCTCCAGGTTTTGAAGATCCTGACTATCCTGACCTTGTTTACCGATTAAACAAGGCATTATATGGTCTACATCAAGGCCCGAGAGCTTGCTATGGCACGCTCGCCGACCATCTGACGAATAATGGTTTTAAACGTGGAACTGTCGACTGCACTTTGTTTTATA
This sequence comes from Bidens hawaiensis, assembly GCF_021521415.1. NCBI lineage: Eukaryota > Viridiplantae > Streptophyta > Magnoliopsida > Asterales > Asteraceae > Bidens > Bidens hawaiensis. The sequence goes on along the minus strand of NW_027499848.1, from coordinate 16,333 downwards.
AGAATATTGGTGATGATCTTCTCCTTGTTCAGATTTATGTCGATGACATAATCTTTGGGTCTACAAATGATACCTTGTGTAAGGAGTTCGAGAAGTCTATGTAAACCAAGTTTGAGATGAGTTCGATGGGAGAGATGAATTTCTTTTTGGGGTTGCAGGTTCATCAGTCTGACAAAGGAATTTTCATTCATCAGACAAAATCCATGTGATAATTCTCCAGAATCTTTTGATAATGTTTCTACTTCTTCTGATGATACTAAGGTTGCAAGATTAGAGTCTAATCGAATCTTTCTGGCATATGCAGCTTATAAGAACATCAAGGTCTATAAAATGGATGTTAAAAGTGCTTTTCTCAATGGTGAACTATACTAGGAAGTGTTTGTTTTACAGCCTCCTGGCTTTGAAGATCCTGATTATCCGGACCAAGTTTACAGATTAAACAAGGCCCTGTATGGTCTACATCAAGCCCCGAGAGCTTGGTATGGCACGCTTGCCGAACATCTGACTGATAATGGCTTCAAACGAGGGACTGTCGACTGCACTTTATTTCAAAAGACTGTTGGTGATGATCTTCTCCTCGTTCAGATTTATGTCGACGACATTATCTTTGGGTCTACAAACGACACGTTGTTTAAGGAGTTCGAGAAGTCTATGCAAACAAAGTTCGAGATGAGCTCGATGGGAGAGATGAATTTCTTTCCAGGGTTGCAAGTTCACCAGTTTGCGAAAGGAATCTTTATTCACCAGACCAAATATGTGAACGATGGATGTCTTGAGCTAATTCAAGATATCTGCCGAAAAAATCCCTTAAACTCCTCTCCCCGTGGGTCACAATTTATCACCGGATGAATTGGAGGACACCGTTGATCCTACCCTCTATCGTGCTATGATTGGATCTTTAATGTATCTAACGGCTTCTCGCCCTGACATTATGTTTGCTTTTTATCTTTGTGCTAGGTACCAAGCTAGTCCCCGAGTGACTCACCTAGCAGCGGTCAAGCGAATTCTTCAATATCTGAGGGGCAATCCAGGCATCGGGTTATGGTACCCCAAGGACGATAACTTTGAACTTACCGCCTTTTCAGACTCATACTATGGAGGGTGCAAGATTAATTTCAAATCGACTACAGCAGGGTGTCAATTCTTAGGAAACCGGCTTGTTTCCTGGCAGTGTAAGAAGCAGACGATGGTCTCTACTTCAACCGCTGAGGCAGAATATGTTGCAGCCTCGGGTTACTGTTCCCAGGTTTTGTGGATTCAACAACATCTGCGCGACTACGGTTTGAAGTTTCTTACTACTCCTATTTTGATTGATAACTTTGCTGCCAATAGCATCACCAAAAATCCCGTACAACATTTTAAAACGAAGCATATAGAAATTCGATATCATTTCATAAGGGATTGTTTTGAAAAGAAACTGATTGACCTTGAGAAAGTACATACCGATTTTCAAAAAGCCGATCTATTTACCAAAGCCTTTGACAAAACTCGTTTTCAATTTTTTCTTGGTTTAAATGGATTGAAGACCCTTGCTGATATCCTGAATCAAAGATAACTATCTTTCTTTTCTGTTTAATTTTTCTTTTGAATTTTAATTTGGTTTTGGATTTTAGGGGTGAAAAATAGAAAATACAAAAATATTGTGCTTTTTGTTTGTATAGATAAAACCCAAAAACATTGAAAAATTTGAAAAAAAATCAAAAATATTGTGATTTCTTGTCTTTAATGTTTTCCTTTAAAATATTTTGAAAATTCAAAAACATTTTAAAATCCGAAAATTCAAAAATATTGTCAGGTCCCAACTTTTGAATGTATGGTCGATTCGGATCGGATCTTCAATCAATCATGTCATAACTCACACAAAATTAATCGTGTTGACAAGCGAGTTAATGACGGGTTACTATGTTTAGAAAGATGACCGTTTGTTAAAGGCGGAATCAATAACAAACATACGGTTGCAATGAATATTCAAAGATAGAAGGCACACACAGGATTCACTCAAAAGATTTTCATTTATATAATGTTCATCATACAAACGGATAATCGATTAGGGTTTAGAAGGAATCCTAGGACATCCGTCACACACAAAAATATTCTCTCAATTAATGTAGACTTCAATCTTCTTGGACTTATCAAACTTTGCTCAAAAAATCCTTACGAGCAACCCTGTTCTTCTATGGTCCTGTTCGGCTCATTGTTAGTTGAACAACTTATTGATAAGGCGTACTCGGGAGTACATACCTTACTTGAGTAGAACCTTACTCGAAATAACTTAGAGGTATTCTATTAACTCATCAAGTATACTCGGACCATAATTATTAAAGAATACCTTGCCCGGTCTTCCAATTACTTGGCTTCTTGGACTTGGTTGACCAGACCTTACTCGGAAGAGTAAAATACTTGGTCTTGAAGAACAACCCTGCTTGACAAAGTGAACCTTACTCGGATATGCCAAATCAATGAACCTTACTCGGAAATCACTAAAAAGCATACCTTGCTCGGATATCCACTTAAGAAGACTATTTGAAGTAAACCTTGCCCGGAAGGCAAAATCTCGTACTCGGCTAAGTAAAAGCTTACTCGAAGGTCCAAGGTGTGCTCGGATTCAATACTTAGCAGTTTCTGAGGAGGTTGAGAAGATTCCAATCTTCCAAATTCTTCGTTTAGGTCAAATCTCCTCATTTGGGTCAAATTCTTGACCCAACAATCTCCCCCTAGATTGGAACACCTCAGCTGACCCAAAACACTCTGTGGTTACATACACTTAGCAAAATACACACCAAATTTCATAATCAAATTACATAAACAAAATTCCATAATCAAAAGTTTGTCCGAAGACATTACAAAGCAAAGCTTATTCTATTTATTTTGTCTTTTCCTTTCATTGTAGGCTGTTTGCCTTCTCAGCTGGATTACAGATGCTGCTCTTTCTCTGAAGATATTGAGCACTAGGTAGTGAGTGTGTCCTTCTGGTATCACCAAGTCTCTAATATCAGCTAGATCTTCATTGTGCAAGCAAGCAAGATCTGCATCTCTCTTTATCACAGCCAGCACCTTTCCATCAGAATTCGCATATTCTCCATTTTCCTTGTATTCAACTTGAGCAATGATGCCATTCTTCTGTACAGTGTAGTTTGGCCTATTCATTCTTCTTCTCAAACTTATACACTTACTCATGTTGGACAGTGGGTCTTCATCTCTAACATACATCTTAAAGTCTCTTTCAGCAATATCCATCTTCTTTACCTTTGCAGATCTTCTTGCTTTGTTCATTGAAGCTACACCTCTGCTTATGTTGTCTTTTAAGAATCTGAACCCATTTCCAGCTTGCTCATACAGGTATTTAGATAAGTCATTCATTTGTATCCCTGCAGATCTGCTTCTGTCCCTGAAATCATAAAGATGAAGTGACTCCATTCTGCTCAGTTGTTCTTCATTGTATTCTCTGAAGTTACTTCTCACAATAATTTCCCTCAACTGTCTACTTTCCATAATCACCTTCAAAGTATCAGTTACTGAATCATAGTAGAGCTCTCTTGGTAGATCCACACCAGATTGTGGTCTTGTTCTTTGTTGTACTGAGCTTCTTAATTCTCCTCTTCCTCCTTGGCCTCTTCCTCTTGGGAATCTTTGATGGAGTGGAGGTCTGAGTGGAATTGATTTCTTGGGCTTTTGAGGTCCCAAGTTAAATGTCTTCACATAAATAGCTTCCACCATCTCAGTAGGAAGGTTGGCTATCTCCACCATGTCATGTCCTGCAGCCTCCAGTTCAATTAACATTTTTATCATTCCTGGAGTTCTTGCCAGTCCAGCAGGTACAAATCTGCCATCAGCATAATATCTGGGATTTTCTCCTTCCCTCAATGCCTTTTCCCACTCATCTTTTTGCAGGTAGAAAAGAGTCTTCAAATCCTCTTTCTCCAAAACATTAAAGTCTGCTTCAGTCATCCCTCTCTTGTTTATCATTATGTTTCTTAGGATGCTGATCATTTCCTTATTCTCCCAAGGCATAAATGGTTCATCATCAGGTTTAACTTCAGGTTGTTCTGGCTGAGGGATCAGAGGTTGATCAGTTGTCTTTTCTTGTTCCATCTCCTTTTCCCTCACAGTCTTGAGTCTTCTTGTTCTTTTGGCAGGTGGCTCATCAGATGTTTCTTTTAAGATTGAGCTCTCAGTATAGACCCTTTTTAATTCTTTTTCTTTCTTCTTGGAATATTGGTCAAATACTGCCTCTCTACTCAGATTTCTTACAACCTCAGGCTTCATGCCTTTCTCAATCAGGTATCCACACATACCAGCATATTTCTTCTTTAACTCTTCCAACTCAATCTTATCATCCAGTTTTACAAATTTTTCTGATACTATCTCTTTCTCACTGTTGTAAAGATCTTGAATTTGGTCAACAGTGTATTTTTCTAAGGCAGCTTCAGGATAACCTCTAACTTTCAAATAAGTTTTATAATGCTCAGTATTTTTCTTTCTCTTCTCAACCTTCTTTAAGACTTCCTCTGCATTGATTTCGATGTTGCCCCTTTGAATATAAGTCTCTTTAGCTTGAGGGGTCTCAGCAGTGGAGCTTGTACCAACTTTCTCACCTCCTTGATCAGGGTTGTCATCACCCTCTTCATCAGACTCCTCAGAGTCATCCTCCTCATCATCTGATAGATCAATCATGGCATCTATTTTGGGTTCATCAGAGGCAGGATGCTCTGGTTCAGAAATATTAACATCAGGGACCCCTGGTAATTTTTCTCCTGGTTTCAGTGTTTGTAAGGGGATTGCCCTGATTGGTTCTTCATATTCTGGGGTCTCCACATAACATTTATTCTTTTCATCCCATATACCCATCCTATCAGTTTTTTCAGCTTCATTTGCTCAGCAGTTCTCTTCCTTCTTTGATAAGTCTTTTCAAATTTTCTTTCTGGCCAGTTACCAGTAGGGTTCTTTCTCAAATCCTCTTTTACTTGTTCAACCCATTTCTTGGCAGCCATATTTGCAATTGACTCGCCAATCTCTTCAGGTATAATCATGTCATTGGTTGATGGATCAGCAGTCTCAGATTGTTGCTCCTGACACTTGCTGACCACCCTTCCCAAAGAGTCATCAAACTCTTGATTCTTGTTCAGATTTACCAAAATTTCAATCACCTCTTGATCTGCCACATCTTGAAATATCTCTTTTGCTGCATTGGCTTCTTTGATCAATAGGTCCTGCTGTGCTAACTCTTCTTCTGTCAAGGAATGGGCAATTGCTTCCCTTTCCATTGATTCTTTAATAAGTCTTTCTTTCTCAGCAAGAGCAGCAGCAGCAGTATCTACAAAGGATACATTCTTCTCAACATATACAATAGGTTCATCATCAGTTGCTAAACCTTTTCCTTTTTCTTTCCTTTTCATCACCTGTTCTTCATCCTCTTGCTCATGATTTCCAAACTCATCAATCTCTCTCAATAAGTTTTCCAATTCAGAATCATGCTCTACCCTCTTGGAACTAGCTTCTTGATCATCATTTGGCTCAGCGTGTTCTAGTTCCTCAGTATCAGCATTCTCATCCACATTCTCTATAGTCATCTCCTCATCCACAATCTCAGTCAATTCTTCTGTTAGCACATTCTCATCATCATCATTGATTACTTCTTCTCTCACTTCCATTACAGATTCATCACTAACATCATAATCATTCATAATCATTTTCAAACCATCAATATTTTCAACACTTTCAGCATCAGTCATAACCACATCATTGTCATCTATATTCTCCCCCTGTTTTGGGGCAGCTGAGGTCTTCTAAACCTCCTGCACCAGGGTTTGAATCATCACTTCAGCATCAGCTAACTTTTTCAATAACAATTCATTTTCACTTGTTAGCTTTTCATTCTTTCTTCTCAAATCATCATTCTCATCCCTAACCTCCTCAACTTGTCTTTTCAATTCATCATTTTCAAACATCAACTCAGCATTTCTTTGTAACATATCATCATGTGGACTTGTAGGGTTTGATGTAGTAAATGGTTCAAAATCAGGTTGGTTGGAGGTAGGGGTTTGTGGTGTTGGTGATTGATGTGAGTATTGTTGTGTGGATGTTTCTGGTTGATCTAGGGTAAGGGTTTGAGGTGGTGATAGATGTGGTGAGGTTGGTGGTGGTGAGTGTGGTAGTGTAGGGATAGGTTGTTCAAGTTCTTCTCTGTGCTCCCCCTGTTCAGGTGCCATAATCTCCATCTCCATACCATCTCCACCTTCATTTCCATCAACATCATCATCACAATCTCCTTCATCACTGTCATCATCACCCCCTTCTTCCTCCTCTGAGCTCAGCTCAGGCACAGGCATTACAGCCAGATCATGGTTTAACAACCAAGGTAAAATTTCAAATGGAACACTTGCATCAAAGTTATTATAGACACCTGGATTTTTTATTCTCTTGTATGCATCAGGATCTTGCAGTTTATGTGTGTCTCCCATTGTTGGTAAATCTTGTAATACACTATTAAATATGATCTACAGGAATCTTGGGTACTGTAAAATCTTTTTCTTTCTGGTTTCTTCAGATTCCCCACTAACCCATCAAAAATCATCTTGGAAAAGTTAAATGGCAGATCAAATATTGTTCCAACAGTGGCATTTGCTAGACCAAGACTCATCAGAGTCCATGATCCCTTTCTCGGAGCAAATCCATGAATGATATGATGAATCAGAAATCTGTATAGCATCGGAAACAGACCCTTCTGAAACTGTCCCTCATGGACATTTCCTTGATATCCCATCGTTTCTTTAAAAATCTTCAATAAGTGCTTTGTATTGAAGTTGATGTGATTGTGATCATCGTCATTTAGTCTCAAACATCTTCTGATCAACCTTTCAGTGATCTGTATCTCCTGTCTGGCCACGGTTGCTTCTATTCATTTTCCATTTACATCTTCAACTAGCTCTGCTGATCTCCAGAAATCCAAGGAGTGATTTCTGTAAATAGTTGGGCTTTCAGTGAGAACGAAGCTGATATTTGACCGTGCCATCCATAATATCATCCGAGCCATCGGTTCATTCTCTGGTGTAACTTGTAGTAACGCGCACATGTTGTGCTTTGGCTCAAAAACATACTTTGGCTCGTTATCTGCCATATCTGCAATACATAAACAAACATATTCAAAGTGAAATTAGACATAAAGTTCAGTACTTTAGACAATTTCAGTGTATAAAAAATGAAGAAGATAGGGAGAAATCTTCAAGAACCTGCTCTTCGACAAATTTATAACCTAAACACATAAACAGAGTGTTAGTACTCGAATACATAATCAAGTCACATTACGATCTAATCGTGATCGGAAAACATAATATTTAATGCATACCGAGTCAGAATTAGAAAGCTGACAAAAGTTAGGGTTTGGATTAATGTTGAATTCGATAAGTCGGTTATGTTTCTTAGTGAGGAAGGATTTGCAGTGGAAGGAGAGAGAGATAGGGAAATAATGTTGAAAAATTTGCCTAAGTCCCTCTTTTATACATTTTGAAAGTGGGTTTTAAATGCTTTTTGTCTTCTTGTGAATTATTAGCTGTCACCAGTAACATTATCCACTTGATATATTAAAAGCATTTAATTTCATTTAAGTTTATAAAACCTTACTCGAGAGATTAATATATCCACAGTCTACTCGGTCTTCTTCCACTAACAAACCTTACTCAGTCAAACTTTACTCGCTCAAATTTTCAATTTAGAATATAAAAAGTTTGTCCGAATTCTTTTATTTTCAAACCATGCTCGATCAAGTAAATTAATTTAAAGTTAAGACATAATGAAGAAAGCTTACCCGAAATACTTGATTTCTTGAGAAATTAATCACAAGGCAAATAATCAAATATAGTTATCAAATAAACATTCTCACTAAGAATCAATTAAGATCCTCACAAAGATTTCTCAAATTCAAATTAAAACTTATCTAGCATAAACCCTAAAAAAGAATCATAATCAATTTTATCATACCAACTTACATATTCAAACAACACATTCACTCAAGTATGCTTGTATACATAGTGTGCTCGAACACTCTTTCAAATGTAAAGTGTGCTCGGACAACAACCTTATGTAAAGTATACCCAAATAACCTTCATATAATACAAAGTGTGCTCGAAACCAAATTCTAGCAGACAGTGTACTCGGAAAGTTAAGTTTTGAAAATTACCAAGTATATTGAAGGAACACAAGTGTACCCGAAATATAAAGTGTGCTCGGAAAACAGAGTTTGCCCGAAAACACTTGTAATTTCAAATAAATCATAAACACATATCACAGAACATGCTCGGAATGAAATTAAACACATAAACATTTAAGTGTGCTATAGTCTAAAATTTCATAGAGCTTGCCCGAAAATCCTAAGTTAGCACTAAGCTTGCTAGGATAAACACATTCAATCATCAGGTATGCCCTTGCTCAAGGAAACTCAACATATCAAAACATACCCGAAAAATGACAAACTTAAATAGTAACATCTAAGCGTGCCCGGAAAGATTAACAAGCCTTTCCTAACAACATATTCACATAAAGCTTACTCGGTGTACTTACTCAAGTTCACAAAGTTTGCTTGAAAACACAATCAGCATATAACATGCATAGCTTACTCGAAACTAGCATATAACATGCATAGCTTGCTCGAAACAAGAATTTCTTGTTAAAAGATAGCTATTTCATCACGTAATCATCTCAAGACTTCAAGCTTACTCGGGAAAGTGAGTGCAACAGTGTACTCTACCCGAAAAGTGTAAACACTTCAAAGTATGCTCGAAAATCATAAAGTTAGTCAGAAATGACTAAGCTTACTCGGAAAGGTTGAAAACTGTCAAACCTTACCCGAAACAACATATTCACACATAGATAACTGTTTTGTACTCGGAAAGGTTAAACCTTACCCGAAAATACATATTCAAACAGTTTGTGCTCGAGAAGGTTATAAATCATCAAACCTTACTCGAACTTACATATTCACACATAATCAACTGTTTTGTACTCGGAAAGGTTAAACCTTACCCGAAAATACATATTCAAACAGTTTGTGCTCGAGAAGGTTATAAATCATCAAACCTTACTCGAACTTACATATTCAACCTATTTTAGGCAAAATGCAACACTTTTTGACTTAAACCACTTTTCAAAGACATTTCTAAGTTATGTATCATTTCAGAACATAGTTTAAGAGCAAATGGTGCATTTAGAGATCAAATTTCAGTTATACTTCACTTCAAAACAATTTCTTTTATAAACTGAAAAGATCTCAGGAATGGGATCATATTGACTAAGTAGCTTTCTCATTACTTCACTCTCAACATTATTATGACAACTTAGATAGTTTAACAGCAGGTATAAACTTAGCATGACTCTTTGGTGATATGATTAAGGTTCAATTTGAGCATAATGCAATAATGGTCAACACTGTGCTATGATGCCTCATATCTCTTCTCAAAGCTTATTTGGCTTCCCCCAGATCACCCCAATTTGACTCCAACCTCCTGTATTTGGTCAAAAATAGTTTTTGTATGACAAAACATATTGTATTTTTTGCATTTTTAGATTCAAACATATATAGAGGTTGAACGTTGGACTTACAGTTAGCAACATGCCTTTCATTCAAGATGAGACAGATTTTGCCAACATCTTTGTAGTTCTTGTTGTAACCCTCTTGTTTGATAAAATATTTAAAACATTTATCAACTTTTGATTGATTTATTCATTCTTCCCCTTGTTTTTGATATTTTCTCAAATTTTCTTAAAGCATGTTCTTTGTCATATTTAAAGATGTTTCATTTTCGTTGACCAAATAACAACAGGCTCGTGTATGACTGGGTAATCACTTTTCTGCCATATCATTCGGAGAGATCTATCTTGAGACATGCAAAACAACTATGCATCTCCACATAAAGATTAGCATATTCATTATGTTTATATCACCTTAGATTTTACATCATCATGAGAAAGTAACCATACATGTTAATGACTATACTAAGGCCTTTTTAGCCTATTAATTCCATATGATCAGCTAAGTAGTCAATGTACTATCATTTCCCATTAAAAACACAGTTTAATATTCAATCACCCCAATATCTCTTCATTGTTAGGTTAATGGCTATCCTGTTTGACCAAAAGTGGTCAATAGGACCAAACATACATGGGAATATATGTCCTTTCAAAGTCAGAGCTATTGACATAGTTTTAAGTGAAGGAATAAGAAATAAGTCATAATTGCCCCAAATGTATTCAGTTTTCAGGTCAATGGCTATCCTTTTAATCTATAGAGATTTAAGGACCAAACATACACAGGTGCATGTCCTTCCAACTGGGCAAATGACATAGTTTTCAGCAAAAACAACTTTATGAGACCTTTCCCTAGAAAAATCCTTCTTTTAAGCTTCTTAAAAGCTTGAATTGAATAATCTTATCATATCTCAACACCATTAATCAACTTGCTCATGTTTTGACCAAAATATTGTATTTATGCAAAATTCATTATAAATTTCATTGAATCACTTAATTTTGACATAAAACACATTTTGACACAAACAGTTGCTTCACATACTCAAATCTTAATCATTCTTTCATCATCAAGAAAAACAGACTGTACTCACATTCAATGTCTATTCTATCTTAACAACTTCAGAAGATCAGATTAATAACATATTCAAGTAACCATAAACATGTGATTACTCATGACATTATATAAGCAATTAATCTCACCTAAACAGGTCAAACTACTTATCATAACGTCAGATCAGTTAACATGATAGTCAAGAATTATCATCAATTTCAAACAAATTGCACAGATAGTTACTTAACCACCTATCAGTTAACTTCAAAACAGTGACATAATCAAAACATATTCAATTAACATTTAGTTGAAACATATTCAATATGTGTAATCTCTAAGAAAATAATCAGTTATCACAGAGAGACACACATAGAAACTGTTATGTCACATAGCATAGAACATACTCAGTAACATATTTAGCAACATATTCAGCAACATATTCAACATGTGTGACCTCTTCTAAAATATTCAAGTAGCACATAGAGGTACACAACCAAGCACACATCCTTAATCAGATTTCATCAGAGTTGATCATTCCCAAGGCTTTCAAAAGAAAGTTGAACCTGGTTCTATCAAGTGGTTTGGTGAATAGGTCAGCCAGATTATCATTTGTATCAACTCTTTGCATTTCAATCAAACCTTTTTCACTGCAATCTCTGATGAAGTGATGTCTGATTTCAATATGCTTAGTCTTAGAATGTTGCACAGGATTCTTAACAGTAAAATATGCAGCAGTATTATCAATCAGAATAGGGGTGTTTAGAAAATTCAAACCATAGTCCAGCATCTGATTCTGAATCCAGAGAACTTGTGCACAGCAGGCAGATGCAGCAACATATTCAGCTTCTGCAGTGGAGATTGACACTGTGGTCTGTTTCTTGCATTGCCATGACACTAGCCTTTCACCCAAAAACTGGCATCCCCCTGATGTTGACTTTCTACTCATATTGCATCCATCATAATCACTGTCTGTATATGCAATCAGATCAAAGGATTGGTTCTTTGGATACCAAATCCCTAAGTCTGGTCTTCCCTTCAAATATCTGAATATTCTTTTCACAACATTCATGTGGGAGACTTTTGGATTTGATTGGAACCTAGCACATACACAAACAGCAAACATGATATCTGGTCTTGTTGAAGTCAGATACATCAGAGATCTAATCTTGGCTCTGTATTCATGTTCATCAACTGACTCCCCCTTTTCATCAGCTATCATCTTTTCTTTGGTGTCCATTGGAGTTGAGGCAGCCTTGTAATCATGACAGTTGAACTTATTCAAAATGTCATGCACATACTTAGCTTGGTGAATGAAGATTCCTTCATCCTTTTGTTGAAATTGCAGTCCCATAAAGAAATTCATTTCACCCATGGAACTCATGCTGTACTTGGACTTCATCACCTCTTCAAACTCCAAACACATATTTTCATTTGTAGATCCAAAGATGATATCATCAACATAGACTTGTAAAAGCAACAAATCTGACCCTTTTCTTCTGTAGAAGAGTGTCTTGTCAATGGCTCCCCTTGTGAAGCCATTTTCAAGTAAATGAGTTGATAACTCATCATACCATGCTCTAGGAGCCTGATGCAATCCATAGAGGGCTTTGTTTAACTTATACACCCTGTTTGGATACATAGGATCCTCAAAACCTGGTGGTTGAGCCACATACACTTCTTCATCAATCTTTCCATTAAGGAATGCAGATTTGACATCAAGCTGGAATACTTTTATGTTCTTTGAGGCAGCATATGCAAGAAAAATTCTTATGGCTTCCAGTCTTGCAACTGGTGCAAACACTTCCTCAAAGTCTATCCCTTCCTTTTGAAGACATCCCAGTGCTACAAGTCTAGCTTTGATCTTAATCACCAAACCCCTTTCATCCCTTTTGTTTCTAAACACCCATTTGGTTCCAATTGCATATCTGTCATGTGGCTTGTCTACAAGATCCCATACATGTAAATCTCTAAACTGGGCCAATTCCTCTTGCATTGCCTCTACCCAACTATTTTCTTTTAAAGTTTGAGCAATATTCTTTGGTTCTAATTGGGATAGAAAGCAAGAGTAAAGACAGATGTTAGCTATCTCAGAATGACTCCTTGTTACTCTTTCATGCAAGTCACCAATGATATTTTAAGCAGGATGATTCTTTTCAACAATAGGAGTTTGTATTATCATATTTGTAGACAAATTTGTGTCAAGATTTGTTTCATTGATTTCAGGTTCTTCAATGATCAAATCAGCTTCTGCATCATGAAACTCTGGTGCTTCATCATTGGTTTATCCTGAAGTAGATGCACCATTGTTTCCCAGATTCAAACTTTGAAACAAGTCTTGAAATCTTGTTGTGGAAGCATTCTCAGCTTCATTTGATTGGTTGCTTGTGTCACTCCCATTCTGAACATGATCATTTTGTACATAAGGACTATCTTGACTTGTCATTTCCTGATCTTGTTCAATGTCATTGTTTGAGGAGCTTTTCACAAAAGTGTATTCCTTTTCTTTCCTAGCAACCTTTTTCCACAATTCTTCCAAGTCCAGTTCTTTCTTCTTATTCTCTTCAAGTACACTGGTCTTGTAGAATGTATCATCAAAGTCTTCAGAATAAATCTTGAATGACTGAATTAATCTCTCATGATCAAACAGCCATGTTGCACCACTGACTGTGTTGAATTGATTCTCATTAAAAATGATGTCAGATGACTCTATCACACTCAAGTGATCTCTCACATATACTCTGTATGCCTTTGAGTGAGTAGAATATCCAACAAAGAAACAATCTAGTGACTTAGTTTGAAACTTGTTCAAATAATCTCTAGTGTTCAATAGAAAACATTTACAACCAAAGGGCTTGAAAAACTTGATGTAAGGCTTTCTGTTATTGAAAATTTCATATGGAGTCTTGTTATGCCTTTTGTTTACAAGTACCCTGTTCTGAACATAACATGCTGTATTGATTGCTTCAGCCCAAAAAGTGACAGGCAGATTTGCATCAGCCAACATGGTTCTGGCAGCTTCTATCAAAGTTCTGTTTCTTCTTTCTGCCACACCATTTTGTTCAGGATTTCTAGGAGCTGAGAATTGTTGAAGTATTCCTTTCTGTGTGCAGAATTCTTCCATAACTCCATTCTTGAACTCTGTACCATTGTCACTTCTCATCATCTTGACTTTCTTATTCAGCTTATTCTCAATCATTGTGACACAACCTTTGATCAACTCAGCAGTCTCATCCTTGGTACTTAGGAAATAAACCCAAGTATATCTTGAATAGTCATCAATGATCACCAGGCAGTATCTCTTCTTTCCAATACTTGGCACACTCACAGGACCAAAAAGATCCATGTGAAGTAACTCAAGTGGTTGATCAATTGAGTTGATGAGCTTTGTCTTATGAGTAGACTTGTGTTGTTTTCCCTTCTGACATGAGTCACAATGATCATCTAACTTAAATTCTCTTGTAGGTAAACCAATCACATGTTCACCCTTGACCAGTCTATTCATGTTCTTTAAGTTTACATGACACAGTTTCCTATGCCACAATTTTGACTCATTTTCAGTGGCTTTGGAAACAAAACATGCACCACCTCTTGAAATAGCTTCTTTCATATTCAACTCATACAAGTTGCCATTTCTGGGTGCCATCATCATAATCATTTCAGGTGGAATTACAAACTCAGGTTTTAAGATGAAACAATGAGAATCATCAAAACTAACTTTGTAACCTTTATCACACATCTGTGATATGCTCAGAAGATTGTATTGAAGTCCCTCAACATGAAACACATTATTAAATGACACTTTTCCATTTGTCAAGATTCCTTTTCCCACAATCTTTCCACCATTTTCATCACTCCCAAAGGCAACAGGACCTTCATATTTCTCTTCATAGTTCACAAGTGACCTCTTGTCACAAGTCATGTGCCCAGAACAACCACTATCCATATACCATATATCATTCAATGGAGTGGCTTGTTCCTGCACAAAGAGAAATTTGATTAGTTCAGTGATGAGATGCAAGCTTCATCAACTTGCAACTTATCAGTGTCAATTTCAGTGGCAGCTTGGGAAGTGAGTGTTGAAGGTTCAAGATCTTCATGAGTGATTTCCAAGTTGTCTGAATGGTCAGTTTCATAACCACACTCTCTTGGTGTTTTAACAAGTGAAGCTGAATTGTTAAGCTCAACTAAGTCAGTCATCTTCTCTTGTAAGACATAGTCCTTAGTTTCTGAGAGGTCTCTTACATCAGTCACAGCTTCAACTTTAGCTTCAGTTCTAGGTTTCCATGTGAAACCTTGTGGTTCATATCCATATTTTAACAAGAACTTTTCATCACCAGTGAGTACAGCTTGTTTCTTTCTTTGATATACAGTTTTTCTTCTTGATTTCTCACTGCCTGATGATTCTTGTGACTCATTAGATGTAACGATTCTGGAAAATTCAGGTATACCCTAGCCGGAATATACTATTTACGTGTTATTCAATACTGAATATATGAATTATAATGTGTTTATACGAGTATATAAGGTTCACAGTACGAATTATACTCGAATATACAGCTAGTCGTATTGAAATTACGATTAATCGATGAACGGTTATTGAAACCCGAACGAATCGGGGATTACATTATAGACGAAATATGTAATGTTTAGTGATGTGTACGAAGTATTAAAGCTTCGGGATAAGTGAATTATAGCACAGAAAAAGGATTTCGATTTATTAGTACGTCGGTACGATAAACGAAACCTTTAACATCAAACCAAGCAAGAGACGATCGATCAAGCCGAAAAAGATGCACAATTACCGACAATATGATGTGTTAAGTCAATAAATGTCATGGTTTAAGTTTTTAAAGTTTTTAAATCGGTTTTATATAAATTTAAATTTTAAGCCGAAAAACGACCGTTTTGGCCTCGTTTTGAGCGGAATTAAACGTTTAACCGAAAAACGAACTGAACCAGATTATCCACAACATTATCCGGATTACACAATCCGAATGTGTGGCCAAGGTTGAAGATGTGGGCCCCACCCCACACCTTACATGGACCGATCGGTCCATTAGTACACACACACACATTTCATTTTCTTTTTTCTAAACTCCCAACTCCACATTTCTCTCCATCCTTTACACATTCAACCAAAAACCTTTGATTTTTAAGAAGATCTACAAGGTATAAACATATTATTATGGTTTGATCTTGCTTTTTAATTCCAAGATCTTGAGAAAATGAGGTTTCAAGTGAAAAATGGGTGAAAACCCGAGATGAAACCGATTCTTGCATGATCAAGTGATGTATACAAGTTATACAAGGGATCTTGGTCCAAGAAAGGAGTTAAAAGAGTCAAAAACGAATTTTTACGGTTAAAATCTTTGTTTTGATGTCTTAACCGAAACCATGAAAGAAATGGCTTGATTGTGGGTATAACTTGCTTGGTGTGGTGTTGTTGTGCTTGTAGGTGTTGTATCTAGTTGCTATCAAAGGCTAGAAAGCAAGATCTTTGCGATCTAAAGCTAGAAACACAAGGTAGTTCGGTTTTTCGTATGATTTGTAAGATTTGGACAGATTGTGGTAGACTTAGAGTTGAGTCATGAAATTTCACATAGATGATCTACACATGCAAATATGAGATCTGTGAAATTTTGGTAATTTTTGGATAAAGGATGAATATTTGGTGAATTTAATGCTCGGTTTTGGCTAAAAATGGTGAAAAATAGCTAAACATCATGAAAAATTCTGGAAATATTCAGATAAGCTTTTTATAAA